>NW_018108224.1:262636-274536 GCF_000183805.2 Loa loa | reverse complement strand
AAAGAGAAAAAAAAAGGTATTCAAGGTTAGGAAAAATAACGCTTAAAATTATAATGGAAAAATAACGCTTAAAATTATAATGGAAAAATAAACTAGACTTAGTTGAATCATGAATTTATTTCCTCCAGAAAAAAACTTCCATCGAAAAGTAAGAAGGGGTTATAACAAAAATGAAATGCATATTTCAAAAACAGTTCGCTTAGATAAATACATTTCAAATCACCTCCTAAACACATTACTTTTGCCAATTAATGATATGACAAACGATTACTGAGTGTGGAAGAATAGGAAAATTAGAAATGATTCGATTCTAAACAGTACCTATTTCACTGTAAAATTCCGAAATCCGAGATACTGATAAAAATATCTCTCATTCCATCTCGAAAATATGGACCAAAATAAACAAGTTCATAGCGCAGACTAAAGTTTAATGAATTTTTTCACAAATATTGCACCTGAAGTGTTGAATATCACCTTCAACATGCTATAACAGTACGACCAAGACAGTAAGTGATAATACCAAGGTTAATGTTGGTATACTGGCAGAAGTTCCTTTAGATTTTAGTTCTTGTTCCGGCAAGAAACCTGGCTTATCATTAGCAAGTTCTGGTTCTGGTTCTGCTTTCATCTGCTTTTCATGCTCCTCAGGCTCTGGAATAGCCACTATACTGTTGTCATCTATTGAATGTAAACCGATGACTAAACCACCATGTCCATCTCCAAAACCTGCAAAATGATGATGAAAACAAGGAAAACTTTTACCAATCAATAGCATGGTGAAAGATTAATATTTTTAATGCGTTTCATATCTTCCCGAATTGAAAATTCGGAAATAAGGACTGTCCACTACTGTCCTCCACTACTAAGCACGTGAATACCAGGTACGAGATTCTCGGATAACACTACCCAGTCCCAACCATTAATCTATTCAGTTTAATTCATTCGTTCGTCAAGTTATCAGAATTGGCATTGTCTCATTTGAAACAGCTAATAATCTGCAGAATTTTATCTGAACTAATGACTGATTTTTTTCAACTTAAAATCAATTAAGAATCAATCAGTGTGCTGAATGAGACAAAAGTTAATCCGGAAAGTCGTGAAAGATTTGGATCACATAATAAATAAATTTCCACTTGTCAAAAGTCGTCAGATTGGGATATTGATGTCTTGTTGCAAAAATTACAAAGAAGAAGCTCACCTGCATCAGCAGGATTCCCGGGAACACAGTTATAAGTATTGCCAATCTTCAAAGTATATAGTCCCTCCTTGCATTCGCAGAGATCATTTTGACATACCGAATCCAGCAAGCATTCCTTACCATTTGAGCAGTCACCACCTAAATTATTGATGTTTCCCAAGTTTGAGATTCTTATGGTCGCACTATGAAATCATGGAAAAACACAAACCCGGAAATGCAAATTGACTTCCACTCAATATTTCGGATAACGAGTCCGTACTGGTGGTACTTTCTCGAACTTTTGGTACCTCGGATCTAAATTTACATAAGTTTTCATGATTATTTATTATTGAGTTTCCATTTTGGGATAATATCTCATTCTTCGAAAAAGGTACTATTAAAAAAAAAAAAGTAATTAAAAGCAACTCCTCAAATGGCTTTCCGAATCCATCCCATCCAATATACGCATGTTCCTTAGCGTTTTGCTCCTCAAGCCAACTTATCAGAGGTTGATAATATTCCAGCATAGCGCTTGCATCAACTTCTTTGCTACCTATTATTTTTTCAATTACAAAAGTGAATTGGGGAGGCTAAAGAATTAGTATCATGCCATCCTTCTGATCCTTCTGATTCTTCTAGTTTTATTTGTTAATAATGCTCAGTCGTATCACAGTAAACGATTTAACAATTAAAACACTTTACACAGTGATAAATGGTGGTATTTAATGTGAATAGATGTAAAGTTTTATGATAATCATGATAAGTGTTAAATTTGGCTATATACAATCACTGATTGTGGGATTACTGCAAATTGACGATCCCTATAAATTTATGAATTATTGAGTGGAAGCATTTGTTTCTGAGAAATTACTCTTTTTGGTACTGTTCTAAATGATTTCCACACTTTGAAAAGCCATTAAATAAGAATAAGGAACCTGTAATAATTTCCAATGCTTCGCGCCAAGTAATTGATGAACCAAGTGCCATCACTTTTTTAATTTTATCAATAACTGAATTACGTTCTAACATACATCCATTGCTCTGAAGAAATACTTTCATTTCATTTCTATCAGAAGCAAAGATTCCAATTTCCATATATTTAGCATTAATTAAGAAGTGCTTTTAACTTTTATTTTATTGGTCGGCTTTCGGAACCAAATTATAATCCATTCTTATAATTCAATCCAACCCATTTTAATCCAGCTAGAAGCAGTTCACCCCGACCGCCAATCAATCGACTCAGTTCAAGCTCGAAATTTAAACTTTACCAAATTTGTCGTATCAGGACACAAAGCTTTGAGGATTTGGAATTGCATTATGTAGGCGAAAAAGTGTTTCATTGCTGGAGCGTGCGTTTGAGCAATGGTAGAAAATGCAATGGCGTCGAAATCAGTTGATTTTCGTTCCACTGGCGATTTGATCCCTTGGAATAATTCACTGAAAAAAAAAGAAAAAAAAAGAAAAACTGATTTTATTGAATTCTCTATTCTTCTCAAAAATTTCCGCCAACAAAAGACTGAAAAATTTCCATTAATTATCTTTCCCTCTTTATACTCTGAATGTGATGATTGAATTCAAAAATTGCTATAGCCTTTTTTTAACGATTAATTAATATTTTCTTGCATATTTTCTAACTCCAACAACAAATAGCTTACCTTAGTTGCCACCAATCAGAGTTCCAGGTAGCATTTGTTGAAGTACCATCAAATATATGAAATCGCCACATATCAACCGCGAAGTCGAAGGGTAGTTTGACGAAATCTTCAAGTGCTTCCAAATACAAACGATTGATAATTTTTGAGTGACTAAATCCAGTTTCCGATGTGATTAGTTTCTGCAAAATTTCAACAAGGAAAAGTTCTTGTGCATATTTCAAAAATTATCATAACTAATACCTCATATGGTGAAAAACAAATAAACAGCTAAACATATAATAACCAAACAGTAATTACCATCATTTTCAAATACTCTATATTTCGAGCATTAATTGCGAAAGCGTTAGTCACAGCGGTTAAAAGACTTGGATTTGTTGCTTCACGAAACAGAAGAGGTTGGTCACGACACATATAATAATGGTATATGTGAACAAGCAATTTATGGGTCAATTCAAAATCGGGTAAATTAAGATGTGCACATGCTTTTATCCTGGAAATTGAACAACTTTGAACTTGCATGAAAAGTTCGAATCAATCGGCAGAAATTCAACAACTAATAAAAATTTTATGGAAAGCAATTCTTGCAATAATTGTCATATATTTATGTCGCAGCAATCAATTCGGGGTTAAAGCAGCTCAGAATGGTTGGAGAGATGGCTAACCATTCTAGGGCCATCTCTTTTTTTCTGATTAAAATTCTTGATCCATCATTTCACAAAGCAAATAATTCAAAAATTGAACCTATAATCATGCTTATCCCTCATATCGTAAGCTGCAGGTGGATGACAAAGCATATCTTTACTCCAGGTCCTCGTAAATATCGATTTCGTCCAAAAACTTGACGGTAATTTATCAAATCCAAGTTGCTTGAGAGTTTTATAAGTCTGTAAATAGCAATTTGAACTTCTTTAACTACCAGATGAACAAGTAATACTAGGATTTATTCCTCATTCTTTCTCTTCTCCCTTGCTAAATTAATTTTAAAAATTATTTCCGATATTTCAATACCTGTTTGAACATGTTTTTCACAGTATAGTTTAATTTTTGGAAGTTTTCCTGAACCTCCCTTGCAAGATGATCCTCATCCTGGTAGGGTTTCGTATCCCGATAGAAGGCGACCCAGTTGTCACTAGCAATACTCTCTGCAACAGTATTCGAACCGTAGTCAAATAGTTTTGCAAAGTTTTTTTTTAGACTACTAATAAAATATTTTAAAAAATACTAAAAATCCATAACAACTTCTAAGATCATTTAAGACTTAAAACGATTTGTAAAGTTAGCAAAGTTAGCATACTAAGCAAGTGTGCTGGGATAGGACCATCTCGTGTTAGATTAGACACGTTTGCTAGGCCATACAGAGCGGGTATTTGACGTCTTATATATGCGTGCAACTGAAATTTCAAAAAAAAACTTTCAAATTACCATATAGGGTATCGTAATTGCCGAAATAAATGTCTGTAGGTGTACACAACAATTTATTTTTTTTTTCTCAGGAACAAAATTAACTGTCAACCTGTTTATAAAATGGATTAATTTGCTGGTATAACTTCTGCAAAAGAGCAACGGTGTCACTTTGTTCTGTTTTTTCACGACGCGATGCAAACCGTTCGTAAGGGCTACGCCACATCGCTCCACCATCCGGAAAACCATTCAATTTAGCTCCTGTAAACGACTGAACAATTACGATAAAGGGAGTCCTTCCAAGTTCCTCAAAGTTTAAGAATTTAAAAGACTGGAAAATTGGAATATTTTATTACTTTTTAAAATTAAGCAATACCTTTATTAATCAATTCGATGAGACGTTTGTAAGAGGTAACCAGTTTCGGTCCTAATGCTTCACGCAATGCGATCCAAAAACGAAATGCTTTAGGGCCGTCATTCTCATGGGCAATAATTGATACAATATCGGAAACTCTACAACAAACACATGTTTCATATGTTTCCAAGGTTATGATAGACTTCCTCTGACAGAATTGAAAATTCTGATACTTATTTACTACAGTGAAATGGAAATCCGTTGTAGAAATAGGGGAAGAAGAGTATTTTATGCCAATAAAAAGTGAAACTTCCGAGTTAACAGGATAGTAGCCTAATGTTAGGCATTAATTAATTAGCTCAACCAATTAGATATTAATCAACTAGTTTGTTACCTAATTAATCATCTTAATGTCCTCTAACTTGTTTTTTGAGCTTAAATGACCTTAAGTTAAATGATAAAATTTATTGATAAATCTTAAGTCAAATAACAAAGCTGTTTAAAATAAAAAGCAACGAAAGCTTCTTCAGAACATTCAAGTTCTTTGGTCATAATATTAAGAAACATCAAGTTTGGGATTTCAAAATTTGACTATTAAAAAAAAAAGTGTATTAAACTAGCAAACCTGTAAGGACATATCGTTGCATTGCTCGTTTCACAAACTGAAGTTTCAGCATACGCTTTTGCTATCTAAAATAAATAGCTAAGGAGGCTAATCTGATAACAAGAAAGACAAAGAAAACGAAATAATTGATATAAATAAGTCTGACCAGCTTTTGAAGTTCATTGTATTCATTGAAATCATTTTCATCCAAGACATTGATGCCTTCTACCAAAAGAAGCTCAAATTGTCGTTTCAGCGATTCATCCTCAATTGCTTTAGTATCAAACTGCTTCGCTTGCTTCGAGGTGCTTTTCACAAATTTTCCTAACGTCTGAAATTCAAAACAGTAAAATTAGTCAGCCCAATAGGAAAATTAACTTGCTGTTCACAAACTTTTCGTAGTGTTTCTGAACATTTTGAATTATTTTAACTAGGACACATTCAACTTTCAAATAAATTGGTCAATTTCTGACAAAATTTTAAATAAACTTGAATGAATCACAGGCAGACCTCTTCAGCTTCATCAAGAAGTTGTTTAGTAAGATGCGATACTGATGTGACATAATTCCATCCGGCTAAAGCTACTTCACGCAATACTTTTTGTGCCTCAACAGCATACCCATTCATCCATTCTTGAGCTTTCTTACTATCTCGTATCGAATTTTCAGGCTGAAAATTGTCAAATGAGATATACACCAGTATATTAATGACATGTTGCTTTGAGCGGTATCACAGATCAAAGTTTCGAAAACTCTAAACTCATCGAAAACAGGAAATCCAACCAACAATTGAGCTTCTGCAAAGATTTATTTCGAGAAAAAAAGTTTGAAAAAATGAAGAAACCTGTAAATTGTTCAAATCCCAGTATTTACTCGAATTGATCAGTTTCAGAGCTTCTTTATTGAGTTTCTCTTCTTTTCCATCTTCCGTATCATCACCATTCAAGAAGCGGTTAACAAGTTCCTCGATAGCTTCATTATCAATAGCACCTGGTCTCGACTGTAAATTTACATTTATAATTCTTCCAAACAATTTCGCAAAATGAGAATTAAATGCAAATTATATTCTTCGTTTGTAAGATAATGGAAGTAAACTAAAATAGTACTTTTCGAAACTTTTTATAAATTTTTCAGGTGATGAAGCAAGACTCACAGAATCCGCACTACTATCATCTTCGTCGTCAAATTGTTCAGTATCATCCTCGAATGCATTGTTTTGGTATGATGGCATAAGGCTAGCGCCGCTTACTTTAACTGCATTCGGTTCTGGAAGTGGTTGGGGATCTTCACCATGAACTGTAAGTTGTGGAACTTGGGCTGAATGCATAGCCAAATGTGAAGAACCATCAGCAAATGGTTTAGCAAATTTGGCAGTGGTAGTTAGTATTGGTTGATGATGAAATCCTGATTTAGAAATAGTGGGATGAAAACTTGACGATGAGACGATTTCTTGTTCAGGTTCAGGTTTTGAATTTGGTTGAGCCGAAAACTCTGTAGAATGGTTCTGGGATGATAATTTACTCAAAGGAGTTGGCTGCTTAGCAATGGAATAAGTTCGAAGAATATTTTTTGCTTCCGCTGCTGCTATTATTGGTGCATCATTCACCGTACTTTGCATCAATGTAGGCCATATTGCAGAATTTCTGGATAGTGTCAGACTACTTTCTAATGTCGATATGCCAGTATCTTTTCTGGATCCATTTTGTCCAGATGAATTATCTTCATGTTGAGCATGAAGACGAAGCAGAACCACTGATATTATCAACTGCTGTAACAGTAACGTCCTTCTTATCATACTGCAATTAACGCTATTATCTATTAACTCTTCATCATATTATTATCAAGTTTTAATGACGCAAACAAAAAAAAAAAAGAAAAGAAAAGAAACTAATAGAACAAAGATCATTAGTGAACAGAAAATTCTGGATACGTGATGTATCACATTGTTGGGCATTTCATCATCACATCATTTATTTGCTATTACAGTATTTCAGTCACGTTTTATAAATTGGACAATTGTTGGATCAGAACAGCCAAAGAAGCATTTCGATAAATTTTTCCTTCTTCCTCTTCCTCTCTTATCCCCCCTCTCCAGAAAAAAAAAAATACTGAAAAGACGTATAACTCACGAAGGATAAGTAATTTCGATTAAATCAAAATATTAATCATCAATTTCCAATTGCTGTTTTCAAAGTGATAATGAATAATTCGATTATGTTTTATCAGGGATCAGCAAAGGGTAAGAAGAGAGATGATTAGTATTTGGGCATATAAATCAGCATTTAAATAAAGTGTTAAGCAAAAATGAAGTGGAACAAAACAACTTAAAAAGCATCGTTCAACTATTTACTTTTATAACAAAAATTTAGAAAAAAGAGAGAAACTAAATATGAAGGATGTTTAATGATTACGAAACTTTAACATAAACTACAATTTTCAGGGTCATCCTTAGGCTAATTTAGATCAAATTAATGTTTGCTAAAGGAGGATTAGTTGAACTTTTGCAAAATTCTAAATGAGAACTTCCATTCATCAAAATCTAATCAATTCAAAGTATTCGACGTCTTCTCCATTACTGAATACCTGAAAAATACAAGAGAAGGAAATGAAGGAATTGGAAAGTATACATCGAGCCATCATTTTTCCGGTAATTCAAAATGAATCGCGGAAAAGTGCGATTTAAAGATTTCTTTCTATCTGTCAAGGATCCTGTCCGTCTTTTTTTTCTGCTGTCTTCAGATCCAGTTTTGTAGAATAGCCATTGTGCTAAGGAGATGACAAAAATGATGCTGCCGAATAACACAACCAATGCAGGAAAGCTAAAAAAATACGGAGAAGAGACAGGAGGAAAGGAATAACCAGTAAGAAAAGGAAAAAGGACCAGAAAGGAAGCGTAAAGTGGTTAATAACTAAGGGTTTTTTTTTCTGGTACCCTTTATGTTCCCTTAGTTTAAGCAGGAAAATTCGAGATGATATCATTTCTCCTCCGCATAATCCTGTTTGCCACCTTGCCTACCATAGACAGATTACCCTTGCAGAACAGCCTAGTAAATTGCTTTGTCACAGTGATAACAGGTTTGGCAAAAATTTCGAAATTACGGTTACTGATAGCGTTAAACGATATCATAGGCATAGTTTGAGTACATATTTTAGATATAGTTTGAACAAATTACAACACACTGACAATGCATTTCATATGAAAATCTGAATATTTGTTTGAGGTGGATGATTGATAATGCTGTGAATGGGATGACAGAAAACGAGTTTGTTTAAGGTTGGCGTATTTTTTTTTTTTTGCTGTTAAAGATAATAAAAAGAACCACTACAATAGATGTAAGGACAACGATAATGTCAACAACAGCAACAATCATCGCAAGGACAAGAACAACGGAAACAAGGCGGGAGTAGTAAGTGTCGCAAATTGAATGTAAGAAAAAGAGGAGGCAGAAAAATTCGCGAAAATTTACATGTAAAGAAAAAGGAAAATGAATAAGAATTATGTAGATGAGCAATGTGACGATGAATGGGTGAATGTATGTGTGCGGCAAAAGTAATATCAATAAATCATGCCATAGGGTGATGTGATGCGGTATAGGTCGTCTAATAACCCACCTTCTATTCCGTTCCATCTATCCTTCCTTCGGGTGATTCGGAGCTTGATTCGGAAGTCAGCCTATCATCATGATCAGCTGTATGGTGACAATCTTTCCCTGTTTTCATTCAATCGTGTTAGTTCTTATTTCGATCCCGACCTTCTTTCTACCTGGGAAAATTCTTCCACAATCGTACTAACAATGACGACCCAAATTTCAATGTATGGAATCACTCCGCACATTTCACTGTCCAGTAAATCACTGCAACCTTTTGGATTTCAATCGAGCTCCTTATAGACATGTTTGAAGTTAAAAATAAGAAAGATAACTGAGCAGTTCATGCGACTATGACATTGACATCATTTATTCCCGCATTTTTCCATATCAAGTGTGGGACGATCTGAAGATGTTTGGTGTTAATATAGCAGGGAATGAGTAACCTGAACTTATATTGGCCAATTATGGTATTAATTGGAGAGAAACCAACATCAGTTTCAATCACCATTATAGACATTTTATTTTAGACATATCCAAAATTCGTTCGGAATTCGCCCACTTTCATCCACCTAGCAGCATTCCTTTAAGGTCTACATGTTTTGCATCGACATATTGAAAAACAACAAATGAAGGGGAAAAGGGGAACATTTCCGGAATGACAATTACTTGGACACGGACGAATTGTTTCGAATTGTATCTTTTGAAGAAATTTTTAACCAGTTTGAGCTTCACTTCTTTCTCGAAAACGTTACAAATGCAGGAAGTAAGGAGATTCTGCAGAACGCATGCAAACTGTAAACACATAGAAAATAAAGGAATCTATGCCTCGCCATTTCCAATCCAACTCTTTCAACTCATTTGAAGCAATTACCGAAAAAAGCAGACAGATATTTAAAGAACTCAGTAAAGAAATTCCACTGATGTTTTTAAAACACAACCAATGTTTAACAGCGATTAAAAGATTGCAAGAATGACATGACAACAACGAATGGCAACACCTTCGGGCGCATTTAGGTCTAACTGGTCATTTGTCGTCTATTGGATCAACTATTCGAGCACTCTCTCTCTCGCCACTTCCTTCGCCCCGAGCATGGTTCAACTTCGTTCAGCTTTCCTTGCAAATCAACGATGTATATTTTCACGATTCAAATGAATCCAATCATTTCGTGTACCGGATCAGTTGGTAAAGTTTGAGAACAAAACCGCCTGTTGAAGAAGTTACATATTAAAGAATATAAAGTAGATTCTTGATCTAAGGTTATTGTGCGAGTATTTGATAATGAAAAGAAAAAATTCAAAGTATATTTTTCAGAGATTATAGTTTATCACTGACATTTACGTTGGCATATTATTAACGCCAGTATTTTTCAAGATAAAAACGCTTAATTGGTAATAGTATCGATGAGTTGTGAAGTAGTTGTAAGTATAGCTGTTATTCTTGCAATTTTATAAATTCACCTTAAAGTTCGATCATTTTTTCGTTAATAAATTTTCCAGATCATTCTAGTTTCACCTTTCGAAGTTTCCGAAAAAAAGCAAGTAGTGTTGACAAGTATAAAAGATTTATTCAGTATGAGACATTCTGAATTTTTGTTGCTTCTCAGTCCTTTTAAGCATTCAAAAAGAAAAAAAAGGGAAGAAAAGCAGAAAAGCGATTGATCACTGGAAATTTTTTAATTCATGGAAAGAAATACAATTTAAAAGATTTAGTAAAAGTTTTGCAACTTTAAAATTGCAGCAATCTTTTTCTTAATTCCCATACTTTTCTGAAATTACTGAAAGCAAATACCAATTGTTAGAAAAACTAAGATAGAATGATAAAATGAACAATATTCGGATGGATAACAGCAATTCTACAATCAACAAAACCGATGCATTTTTCTTTTTTTTTTCGCTGCATTTCTGAGGTCCTCAAAGTTGTTGATAAATGTCATCGCGCTTCCCATTTCAATTCTATTGTACTTGAAAATCTTGCCTTAAAACAGGATTTTAACCGTAAAAACAAGAATTATTCAAAAATTACCTTTTTGTTCAGCATGAGTTACTTTCATTTAAAAGAACTGTTCCTTCTAATTTGAGAGATGACGTCTCTGCATTATTCTTGCTTACTTTAAAATAAATAAACTGTAGAGTTTTTCAAGTCTTAAATTTACAAGTATTGCGTAGTTGCAAATTTTAAAGCTTAAAAATTGTTTTAATAAACTTATGTTCACACATAGATCTTCATTGTGATTAATCCCTACAGTGTTAAATTAAACAATGTATTAATCTATGGTAACTAATTGTCTAGCGTAAAATAAGCTATGTATGTATAGTAATACGTGACCAAAATGATTTTTTGGAACAACTGATTTCAGATAAAGTCAGCATTGGCTGCTAGTTGCTGTGATATTTATTACTAGGATAAAGTAACCAATCAACACCTGCCTTACAACTATATTTTAATCAATGATATGGCGCAGCATGATTAAGAAGCGCTAATTATTTTCTATAAAACGAGATTACAATTATTCCATCTTTGTATTTGTTACAGGGCATTTTTTTTTGCAGTGATTTAAAACTGTAGTTCAATTTTTGGCCTCTCTAATAACAAAATTGATTATAGGAAAAGTTCATATATGAAAGCAAATTTTTGGAGAACGTTCTTACCCACAACTACCACTTAAGCAAGCATCCCGACTTGAGCATAACACATTATCGAACAATATCTTTTTAAAAGCAGTTCTAAAATCTCTGTTTAAAATCGCACAAATGATTGGATTCGCCGTGGAATTTGCATAACCTAACCATGTAACAGCCTGAAATATCAACAACATTTACAATAACCATTGCGGATTTTATCTACAAACCGTATTTCCTTCAGATCAGAATCCCGAAAAAAAAAGAAAGAACCCAGTTAATACTTTTAACAAATTCTGAATTACAGCGAAACATACACATCAACAGCTGTTGAAATTTCTTAACAAAACATGGAAAAAAGTAAATTCATTACTCAAATTTTTAAAAGATATAAATAAATTAAAAAAGTGAACTGGAATTATCTACCTTGAACTGCACATCGGATATCAAAGTTGGAAGAAAAGAGCGAATGACATTTACAATGAAAAATGGCATCCAGC
>NW_018108224.1:245294-262411 GCF_000183805.2 Loa loa | reverse complement strand
AAAAATTTTGGAAAATTTAAAAAATAATTTGTAGAAATCCAGTAAGGATTGAGAAAATTCCGAACTGGCCATAGAAATTTAGAAATAATATTAGGAAAATCGGAAGATTTCCGAAAATTTTAGTTACAACTGTGATAAAGATTGAAATTCGAAATACTTAATTGGCAATAAAAACTACAAGTAAAGATGAGGTGTTGATTGGAAAAAGAAAAGAGAAATCGATTTACAGCTAAGATATATATATATATATATGTATATATATATACATGTGTATGTATATATATATATATATATCTACCTTTAGGATGACAATTGCAAAACTTCTGAATTTAAGTCCAAACATAGACAGGATTAGAGTTACAGTGGACAATGATAGTGATATGAACAGTTAAGCTGTAGAGATTTAGATTTAGAGATAGATCGGTACCAACAGCAAATAGGTCTTGGGATAAGATTGATCATATCCAATATCAAATCTTCATTTCAAGAATCAAGTTTGACCTAGCTTTCTGATCAGTGATACAGAGTTTTGATGAGACATTTTTCGACTTGATTCGTTCCAATACAATAGGATCATTCCTGTGACAACAACGGCACATTGCAAATATTCTATCATAAAAAAATCCAACATTAGTATTCTGAAAACTTTTCCTTTACATTTGTGGCATCACTGCGATCACTTTGAAATGTTCACTATCAACCAAATACATTATGGAAGTACAAGATGTCGTTTAGTTAATCTGCCAAAGAAATACTTTAAGTAGTAAAATGATTTATGAGAAAGTAAAAAGTACGTATGACACACATTTAATTAAATATTTTAAATGTGATTTGAAATTTAAGGATTAAAATTGTAGAATTTATTGTACGAATCACTGCCTTTCATCACACAATAATTATTGCGCCATTTTTTTCCTTGGAGTTTGGAATGTTATTTAACAATAAAACAGTCAAAAACAACAAATGCAATTTAAAGGAAAAAAAGATAAGTAGTAATTGTAAAGCTTTTCACAGCTTCTGATAATCACTTATAATACATTTTGATTAATTTTTAGCTTGTATGACAGTTGACAAATACTTTTATGAATGTTTTGTTTGTATTTCTAATCATCTTATTTGAACTACCTTAAGCTTCTTAATTGACGTACTTCCTTCCGGTTAAATATTATCAATGCAGATTGATGATTTCATTGAGAAAAGTGAGAAAAGAATTCGTTGAGAGGAGAAAAGGAGGAAATTATGATAAATTTAATAAATGCTCACTCATACTACTGGTATAACTATCGTATGGAAACAAATGATTAAAATTAGCATTTTGTTGGGAATTTTAAAAAACGATACATTTCGAATTCCTTCACAAGCATTCAGTGTTACAGCAAAGTTAGCTGCTTGCTGAACTTGGATACGCATTATTTTAGCATGTTTCCTGGCGAATAGATAGAGACGAGTGTACAGAAGTACCATCATTGCCGCAGGTATAACAAAACTGCACATAGAACTGCCTAATGCATAAAATGGTTTAAGTCGTAGCTCACATCTTGGATGAGAACTGAAATTATCGATAGCAATTGGAGGTTAAAAGTCATTATAAGGATTGCAAAAAGCCTTTTGAATTGAACAATTTAGTTAAATTTATTTTCATCTATAATCAATAATTTTAAACTTAGATTGGATTTATATCAAGATTAAAGAACATGAACTTACTTATTGTATTTAGTCTCATCAACTTCATTCCTATCATCAATTCCTTCATCCCTCTGTACTAATTCCAGGATAATTTGCGTGGAACCAATGATAGCAGATATCAGCCAAACAAATGCTATAACGATGCATATTTTTCGCCTCCTGAAGCCTTCACACATTTGGAAAGTACACCATAATTATCAGTTCAGTGAAAATCGAAACTTCATTAACAGTTGCAAAGAGAGAAGCGTTGTTGTCTTGTATAATTGCACTCCTTCAAACTATCACTTCTCTCCCTCCTCTGTCAACTTTAAATCTTTTATATCATGTAAAGCATCCATACAACAAAATCTTTATCCAGCAATTAGTAGCTGTGCTTGCTCTATTAATTTCTTCACTAATGCAGTATGAATGACAATTGTCTTATCAATCACATAATGAATTCATCAAGATTGATTTTTATATTGCTATTTGCAAATATCAATATTTTATCTTTGAGTTCAATCTTAAATATGTCAAAAATAAATTGATATTATTATGATAGTCCAGATATAAGAAAAACTTTCTGTACTTTACTCATACAAGAATAGGAAGAATGTCTGAATCTGCAATAAGCTATTCCAATCATTATCCCCAGGAAAATTATTTTCTATGTATGGAATAAAAAAGCAAGTAACTGTAAAGAAGAATTAAAAATCGGTATATCATTTCGCCGTTATCTCATAAATTCCCTATACACATAGACATGAATTGCGAAAAAGCAAACACCTGACATAAACGAGTGGACGACTGATATGCAAAAATCTGTGTAAGGCAATTGCAGATAGGTTGAGTATTGAAGCTGTGGTACATGTAATATCGAAACATATCCAAAGTTGGCAGTACAAGCGACCAAATGGCCAATATCCGAGAATATCATTAGATGCTGCGAATGACATCACCTAATGCGAAAGTCGCTATTAAACAAAAAAACATTTTTTTTCTGAAAAATTTTGCCAAACTACAGGAAAAAAAAGAGATCTGTTGTGAGCTAAAGTTAATTTTGAGTACCAGTGAAAGAGTTTAAAAAAAAGGACTTACAAGCAATGATATAAGAAGATCAGATACAGCAAGTGATACCAAAAATAAATTCTCCTGCTGTCGTCGTAAAATTCGATCATAGAATACAGCAACACATACCAACAAATTACCACCCAATGCAACCAATATAATAACAGAATAAACAATTAACAAAATACTTGCAGCTGAGAGCATTTGTTAATATTTATTGAACAGTTGATCAAATTAGTAATCGGTGATACTTTATTTCATCTGAATTCTTTTACAGTCACTCTTCATTGGAATTTGTCTGTTCGGGAAGATAGGAAGATTTGAAAATTTTTCTTTTTTTTTATTATAGTGTTTAATGAATGTCGTGAATGCCTAAAATATTTCGAATTCTCTGCAAAAACTAATAATATTTAAATATACACTTCTGAGTTGCCAAATGTATTTGAAAAAGCCATAACAATTCAATAATCGGACTCAGTTATTTTATTACAATCCCGGACTTGCACATTTGACATTTCTTTGTCATCCAGGATAAGATCATCTGATATCAAGCAAATCACTATAATTCTTTCATGTGTTCATCTTCTCTCTTTCGCCCCGTTATTGTTTGGTCCTTTCTCATGGGTACAGCGGAGTTTAGTAATTTTTCTCGGAAAGTTTAGCATCTGAAATCATTATCCTTCCACCTTCTTGAATAATGATATGTTGGGTATTCCATAAGGAAAATTGTGTTCATGTACTTAATAGTAAAAGCATCTTGTTTAGAAGAACAACTTAGCTTTTCTCTAAAGTAATGTTTTGAGAATAACCTGCTTTGCAGAAGTCACACTGGACTAAGGCTAGACAGATGTCCTTAGTTTTGACAATGATTTGCTAGCTAGTGATTCGGGGATAAGAGTTGAACAAGTACAAAATAACTGCAAAGAAGAAGGTTTGGAAAGCTTACAAAAACAAGATTTGGTTGAGTCATAGAACCCAGCATAATTTTATCAAAAGGCTTAGGTTAAAAATTTAATGTTTTCCTAGGTAAGACAAAATAAGGACAATCCAGAACTTGAGCAACCATGATTTGTCTCAGTAAGATCATAACTAAAAACAAACATTTGAAAGTGTGTGCAAACATAAAAGTAGTTGGTAGCAAAATATGCACATGTTCCAGAAAGAATTTTCTGGTAACCTTAGTTATCGTTTAAGCATGATTAACGACATGTAACATTTTTGCTTCCAACTTTTCATTAAGTTGAGACTTTTAATCGTCGGATATTGTAAGAATAACAGATTGATTGATTCATTCATTCATTCATCTCAAAACATAATGTGTATCAGTCGACAAATTTCGCATTAAAATGCGATGAAATCAACAAAGAAAATATTGGCTAAATATTTCTGTCACAGAGTCCAATTGTATGCTTAAAGAACCCTTTTAATTGAACCTCTGACAGAGGTTCAATTAAATCTTTTTTAACCAATTATTTTAATTTCTTCATTGATTACGATACGATCAGACGTTGATATTAGTATTAATGGAGTTTAATTACACCATTCAATATGACGAAAGCAAATATGATGAAAAAATGATCTTTCACAGATTTCAAAGTTTGGTGTGAATGCATATTTTCGTCATGAATGGGTAGAGAGATAATTGATAACAGATAGGTAATTGGTAATATTGTAAACAATTCATTTAAAACGCCTTTTTGGTTTTAGCTATTTATGCCTCAAAAAAATCAATTCGTCAAAATCCCTAAACATCACCAACTGATTAGTATTTTGGCACAAATTTGATCAAAATATTATAGGAGCCGTTAATATAAGAGAGCGGGCATTTGTTTTATTTTAATTATAAAAAGATAAAATAACTGATGGCAAACTTTGTGTAAATTCATTTAATATCTTTTAAATGGTAGTCAAATTAAGTAACTACCAATATGTGTATGTTTCTATTTATTTTAAGTAAATCTAGCAAATCTCAGATCATCGCTCGAAATACAATGCCAACATTTGTTAATATTAGGAATTGTCAGATATTCGAACGAAATAAAAAGCAAGGGTCTCAACTTAAAAAGTCAGTTTTATTTTTCTAAACCTTGCAAAAACTTGATAATTATTTACTTAAGAAAAGAAACTTAGGTGAAAAGCTATCTTGCCATTCTTACTACTTGTTATTTGCACCACATATTACAAGCAACATTTCGATGTTATTATTCAAAAGTAGATATTGTTTTTTTTCTTAAAAAAAAAGAAAAAATGTCATGTATTTGTTATTTTTACGGTCAATCAGATCGTCGCCCGATGGAATCTCATAGGAAAACTTTGTATCGGAAATGAAACTACTGAAAAGTTCTAAACATTTTCGCTGTTTTTTTTTTTTACGAAATAATAACAAATGAAGCGAAAGAGATTTATCATTATGGGCTTCCTGAAAACTTCCAGAAAACATACCAATTTACGCTTTCGCATAAAATGATTTAGAGAAATGATAATGTGTAAAATATTTTGTAAGTATACAAATAACATAAATGCTAGTGAAAAGTTTCAAAGTTTGGTGGCAAGTCAATGACGATTATAAATTTTAATCATATTTTCATGTAAATGAGTAAATTAACAAATTGTATCCAATTTCACTTTTTTTCTTTCAAAAAAAAAAGTGCGATTGTTGAAATATTGTTGTTGATGTGCTATGGGAGGTGAATATTTATTCAAAAAAAAAAAAGAAAAAGAAGCTAAATACTTATCTAAGAAAAAAAAAATGCAAAACATATTGAAGCGTATGAGTGCTGCAATAATTGTTGGGATTTCAAACAAATGTAAATATTTGTCCCTGAAATCTGGCCAAAAAAAAGTTAATAAATGAGCCATGGTTGTGAGCCGATGCATTTCTCAAAGTAATTAAAAGAAATACGAAAGTTGTGGAACATTAAGTTAAAGAAAGTTATAATGATGAAGAGAATTAAAAAAGAAAAAAAATCAAAAATTCGAAAAAATTAATTCAAAAAGTCAATTAGATAAGGAAAGCTTTTTTTTACTCAACCATTTAGGCCTCTCCACTTCTCTTCTTTCCTTTTTTATCTCCGTTGCTTAAAAAAAGTCTTTTTGTTTTTTTGGATTTTTTCTGGGGAATTTTTCAAATTAACAAGCAGGGTTAATTGAAGCAATGTTTGCATGTGTAGTACATAACATACAGGAAGTGAAGGTAATGACAATGAGTATGACAAATGAAACGGAACTATTGTTAATTTAACGTGTTCATTAAAATGCAGTAAAGTGATGAAAATGGAAAGATGAGATGACAGGAGGATAGCTATCGAAAATTCTGTAAAATGTGCTCCTTAAGTTAAATCACAAAATGATTATAAAAATAATAAAATTTTATACGATTGATTGAAATATCATAGGCAATAATGATGTTATAATTTTTGAAGGAATTTTATTACATTAGCTAGAAAAACGAAAATTAAGCAGTAAAATTCAAAATGTCCCATCCTTTTTTCAATTTAAAGAAACTTTGGTAAAAGAGTTCCGAGACATGTGCAAGAACTTAAAAAAGAAAAAGCTAAAATTAAGAAGCGTTAGCAAAATTGAACAAACTGTTATGGGTTACAAATTGGGCTCTAGGCTCTTTTTTTTGCTTATCTCCTCACTACACTCGTAATTTTCGTGTTTTATGAAGTGGTATTTACAACCATTTTGAAATTTTGTCATAGTGCTGAAAAGAAAGCAAATAATTTTTAGGATAGAAAATGTAAGTTTTATTTTTAGTATGTTTGGCATTTGAAGATCAGGGAACGTTTGCTATAGAATGGTACTTTCTCTTAGGTAAAAAATGATAAATCATATCAACTCTATGTGGTAACACCATTGTTGGATATCAATGCCAAAATAGCTCTAAAAACTTTGCAGCAATTCATTAACCATTTTATTCCGATTCTTTTTATAATACAAATTCTTAACTTTTTTCATAGATGACGAATATAATCCACTTACATATTCTAAATCAACGAAAAAAAAGCAACAACAGCATGTTATTAGCAAAAGGTTAACTAAATTTAAAAAAAGAACTGTGTTCTCGAGAAGGTAAAGTAAATTTAAAAAAAAAAAAAATTAGAGGAATGAAAAATAAATGACAAAATGACTGTGTTGAGGAAAGTGGAGTAATGGAATAATGTAATTTATTCCATTACTTCACAAGTTGGAGTAATTTTTATCTGGAAATAAAAAATAACCTTCTGATGATGCGGAATTGCATAAGTAAGATATGAAGAATAGTAATTTACTGCAAATGAGATAACAACAAATTGAATACAATTTATTTGTTTTTTTCTTGGAACATTTTAGAAATATATATCTTTTTTTGTCGTTTTCTAAAGTCTAAGTCTATTTCGAATAAAGGAAGCAAAAACTGTTAAGCCAACCGATAAACAAGCATAACTAGGCAAAGTAAGTGAGGAAGGGAAAAAGTTCATTTGCAAGAGCTAAATTGCTTATATCTTCTGAATATGCAGACATTGTGCACAGATAAGGTGCATTAAGTAATAGCTAAATTAAGAATTACATAACAGTGATTTTATCATCCCATTTATTATCAACCTATCTATCATATAATTAAATCCTGTTTGCTAAACGATGCAGACGATAAATTGATAGGTAACTGTTTCTAAGGGGAGTTAAATGTTAAGAAGCGATTTACTGAATGAAGGGAAGTAAGATTATTCATTCGTCATATGGTAACAAATATAAATAAAAAGTATCACATTTTTAATGTTATGTGAAAAATTGTGATGAATGATAAATGAATTTCGAAGAAGTCGATGGCGTAAAAAAGTTTTATTTTAAGTCATTTAATTGTATACTACTACTGCTACTGGCAATGATGGAACAAAATTTTCCAGCACTTTTTTTTTTAAATTTATATCGATTTAATATCACTCTAACATCTTTTGCATTAAATTAGATTTCTCACATGTATTTATTAGTACTTCCGTAATGATCCATCCGGTTCATCCAGCTAGCTATCCTGAGTTAACTATTTCACATATGCGATAAAATGCCTTGAAATCTGTGAATGCGATATTGCTTTTAATGAAATACTTTTCAAATCACTTCAAGCTATGAAAAAGTGATTATTAAATTGACGAGGCAAAATTTATGCATTAACTTTTAAGAAAAAAAACGATTAAGAACATTCGAAATTCATTAACAAAATGAGAAAAATTGGATTGCGTGTGAACTGCTTGAACAATGCGTTATTTTATTAGAATAATTACAAGTCGCACATTCGACAAATAAGCAACTTAAATAAATGAAGTCACGAGTAGTTCCATTTTTGTACTGAATTCCTTTCAAGTTTATATCTTGTCACCGCACAAGATAAGGGATGATTGTAAAATATCAGATAATACAAGGGTAGCATTCATTTATTATTCCCAAGTTTATCCCTAATGATTTTATCATATTAAAAAGTAGGTAGATTTGAGTCATTATTGATTGGAATCATGCTAGAATATTGTTGATAATGCTTTTTTTTTTAAAATCGGGCAAAGATCTTTTGCTAGTTTATCAACGTTCTAATGAAATACTAACCTTAAGCTGAAAAAAAGAGAATTGTATATGAATTAGTGATATGTTCAGAATTGAAAAGTCCTAAATTTAAGAAGAATTTCTGCTTAAAAGATATCTGTTTCATGAATGAGATGGAATTTGATTCTTTCTTATCAACATCTATTCCATTTTATCAACAACCATTTGAAATTGGATGATATGTTCTCAACTATAAATTAAACATAAAATTCAACGGTACAAAAACGATACAATTGATTTAAAATTATGAAAGTTCTAAAGTGTGAAGTATGACTGCTGCATACACTTCTTAAATCATTGATAAGTGATCTAACTAGTTGGTTTGAAAAAGATTTACTGAATGGAAAAAAAAGGTTTTGAAAGTTTCAGTCAGGACTTTTAAAAGTTCGAATTATGAAATATTTTGCAATATTTGGGTGCTAGAAGTTTTTGACTAGAGTAGTGGAACCTCTGAATATTTCCCATCCTTCAATTTTGCTATGATGGAAAGTCAAAATTTAATTTTGGAGTAGCAGAAATAAACCATCAAATTCAATTTATTAATAAATTCCAAGGTATTTCGCATGTTATGATAAAAAAACTGCAATTTTTTGCAATGAAAATCAGGCTTTTCAGAATACCGCAAATTAAAATTGAGCACCAAAGAAATGAAACTGCTGAAATTATCTGATAGGAGACTTTATGTTCAATTAATAGTGCACTAATTATTATTCTTTACGGTTCCTTTCAATCATGTAATATCATATCATGATATCTTTTAACAATTGAATGAAAACCATGCAAGTGATCATATTGTGGGGAAAAAAGTAATACTAGTTTAGATAATAACCTGAGAACAAAATATTGTCCTACCAGATTGAATGGTCAGAATTCTAATCAACAAGTAGGAATGATTTGACAAATTCGTTTACTTTGAACACTACCAGTTAGTTACTTTTGGAATGATCGATATCACCACTATCACCGGGAAATGGCGGCACACAAACAACAGATACTCCAATAGTGATTGATAATTTTAAAACAATATAAATTCCATAATTTCGTCTATCTTAACTTTTGATCGAGAAAGTGAGCATAAAACACTGAAACTGCTCAGACACAATCTTAAATAACTGAAGTTCAAAAGATCAAACTACAAGTTGCATCTCGAATGATCTATAGCGATTTATAGCTTCTAGAAAGATCATCATCAATTTCATGATATTCAGGAGATAGCATCATAAAAATTGCACCCACAAATGTAATAACTCTACTAGGAAATATGTGAAGGAAGAAGGAATCGAAGGACAGATATTCGGAGAGTGAAGTATGAGCGGTATTTTTGACATGAAAAACCGAATAAAGTTCGAGTTAATTGAATAACTCTTCATCAAGAGGTATTGTTTCAGTTCTGAAATTGAAAATCTTTGCTGAAGCTTTTGATCACAAAAAAATATCACAGAAAATATGATTGGAAATGATTGTGTCAAATAAAGCTGAAAGAAATCGTTGAAATTTACTTGAAAATTTCAGTGATATTTCAGATTTGAGTTCAAATAACTTATTACTTGAGGTGAAAAGTTCCTGCATGTCGTATTAAACTGAATGCATTACTGATAAACAAAAAAAAAAAAAAGAAAACGAAAGAAAAAAGAGCATTTTCCATGAGAGAATGAATTGGTCTCAGTCTCAGTCCGAAGTTTGTTATTTGTTAGATGACAAATTATGCTTTTCTCTCTTCCCTCTTATGAACTTCTATTTCGATGTTCTCCTTGTGAATTATCCCTTGCTAAGTTAGCTTGCTTAGCTTCTGTTGGCAAACTTATGCAGTTATTTAATACATCTGTCTATCTAAGGCATCTTATTCCGATGTTTGCTCCAACTTCAATCTATTGCAGTATAATTGATTCATTAAACTGGCACTATTCATTATTTAAGTTATTCATATCAAAATGCATTACAAGAAATTTTAATTGTAGAAGTATTTTGTTAATTTTCAGGACTTATTTTTGGCCAACAATTACCTTTACTTTTCAGTGAATTATTGATCTACACGTATCCCCCTTGCATTTTCGTCTCATTTTGCTTAATCTAATGAAGCAAACTGCCAAAATACAAATTTCACTTTTCATTTGTAGTGGGAACAAATTTGCCAAGTTTATAGACTAAAAGTAATGTTTCACTTCAAAATTGCCTTCCATTGTTTTTAAAACTTTCTCAACTTATTTGAGTAAATATTCCAAAATGAACTATCACTTCTAATTTGTTTCCTATCCTTTTTTCTTAAATCAAAATATCGTCGCTAAAAAAAAAAGAAAAAAGTCTTTTACTGAAAGTAACACATTTCCATAAATTCATAACGGATAAAATGAAAAAGGTATCAATCCAGATTAAAGAAAAAAGAAAACATTCTCTCTCATTATATCAGAAATAATATTAATCCATGATACATTTAAAAGTAAAAATTATGTATTTCAAATAATTCAGTGCATTAAATAATGATCTAAATGTTCGATGCAAAAACAAAAGGACTGGTGACAATTGGTTTCGATTCTATAAAGTATATTTAACAATAGCGGAAGCATTAAACTAACAATTCTGTTACAATTCCAAGTACTTTGGATAGAAAAGATTCTGAAATTCTATCTTCATGTAATTCTTCCCAGGAAAGCTGACAATTAAAAATGGATTTTGAAGATTTCGTGAGAAAAAAAGAAAAAGAAAAATTGAAAAACTGATGAGGTAATAACTGGATAAAAAGGAAAAAAGGTATTTTACAATTGTAATAAAAAAATTTCGGAATCGAAGTATCAACAGTTTAGCATTTTTTAAAGCGATTACGATAAAAGCGATCGTATCCCATTGATCGCTTGAAATTAGAAAATATTTTGCAAATGAAATGAAATATTATAAAATTAAATTTCTAAATTTAGTTCAAAAATTCAAGACTTCTCTATCTTACAAAGAAATTATGTGCTTAAAAGGTATGTGAAATGAAAAGGAATTAACAATCGATCCAAATATTCCGAGTTAATAAAAGTGAATCATATAGGATTGACACTGTGGAAACAATCACTTAGTTGCTGTCATCATTAAATCCTTTTACTTGAATCCACCAAAAAATCTGTCGTTGCTATTTTCCAAAATAAAAAAAAAAAAAAATCAATTAATTAAAGTGAGGTTTTCAAGTATTGATTAAATAAGTGCTTATTAACTAATTATAAACCCTTGGAAATTCAGGCCTTGTGCTTTTGAAAAAATTCTACCTCACTCTTTTTGTTTCTTTCCTATTTATTGTATTTTCCAACTTCAGCTTTAATTTCATTTGAAGTATTACATTGGCATTGTTTTGGCTCTTTCATTTCAGTTTTTTAGAATTATGTAATCACTAAACTATCAGTAAAATATTATGATAATTTTGTTATTCGTAATTGCAAAAGGTATCCCAGCAATGCAACCGTGCAGGAACTTCGTTAAACAGTCTCGCCACTGTCAAGTGTCAAGTGATGCTTTTCATACACCTATGAACTAGGCTGTTAATAACTCCGATTTGCCTGATCTTCAAAGACCACATGGTGTTTTTGCAAATTGCTTGAATTTGTTGTGCAATTTTCAATTAAGAAAGACCTAATCTGAAATATTGCGTTATCACTCAGATTTTAATGCTGCAGCCATTATATCTGGTGACAGAACTGGAAGATTGGATTCAAATAAAAGGCACTCTATGAACAGAAATAATATATATTATGATTACATCCGAAAAAAGTGTTCAGGTAGGCGAAGTCAATCACTTCAACCTAGAATGTCATGTTTGATTTATCTATGTGAAGTTATTTGTCATGCGAGGGGAGAGCAAATAGACGCCACGAATGGCTGAAAGATATCACAACAAAAAAAAAAGTTGCGAAACTTTTTTTCTTCAATCTTTGAAAAAATAACTCGAATAATTTTGCAAATGAATATATTCAGATGACAGAAATTTATGTACAAGTACTTTTAGCCATATACTCGAATCCAATGTAATAAGGACAAATGCCTATTTGTCCTTATTACAAATGTTTACCACATCACTGATAATATGGCATATGATAAACCATATTGATTAAAAGCTGAAAGCAAGATCACAACAATAAGATTGATGTGTGGAAGAGGCGTAATGTATAAATTCCAGTACAAATCTTAACTTTTTTTAAATAGATTTTACAACATTCAAATCACATTAAACAAATCAGAAATGCTTATGTCACATGACAACTGCATGATAATATATTTCCTTCATTCAATAAGTATGTTAATGCATTTATACTCTGATTAATTTCTTATACAAACTTGCAAATGATTGGCAAATATTTCCTGCTAAAATATATGCTAGTCATAGTGAAGAGCGGGACAGTGGAATAGAGAATAAATAATCACTTTTTATCATGCTCCAAGAAGTATGCAATAGATATTTCTATACCGATTCATCATTAGCTTTCCAAGTTGGCCAATATGGATTAACATAATCAAAATCAGGAAATTCATAGCCTTCAAGGTTACGCAAAATATCAATATCACAAGCACTCATTCTGACAGATAACTTTCTAAATTGTGAATCGAAATTCTCCGTCGATTCAGGGCTCTTCTGCAAATTCAACCTTATATCAACAAGATTTATTTTTATAAAGTAATATACATTGCGATGAGGTAATCCATGGTTGGTGGTTAATTCATCTGTTGATATTTTAAGCGACAGTTAATTAGCCGTTCAAATGATATCACTGCATGTAAACTTTATCAAAATGTTTCAGCTAATGATTTGCATAGCAAATAAAGTCTCCTTATGTCCACAAATATTTATACTTGAACTATGGGCTATCCCAGCTAGGGATTTATGTTTCAAGAAGATTGAAGATTCGTTAATTTTATAAAAACATGTTGAATTTCTCAGAGAATTCAGTATGAATCCTTGACAATCAAGGTTCTTTGAATGAGAAAATTATTTACCAATTTAGGTTTGAAAGGTGGCTGAACCTGTCGCTTTTCAATCTTATGCCAGTCAATTCGTCGAAAGAACGGATGTTCCTAAAAATGCAACTTTCATTGCGATGTGACACACTTCTTCCATATTTACAAAACGATAACATTGGTTATCCAAAAATGATACTACCAGTCAATAAACTGTATGATAGGATAGGTAGCTAGGTAAGAGAACTGAAATTTTTGTTTTCTCCAGAAATATACAGAGAAAAAATAATAATATTAAAATATTATTTTTTTGTAGCATAAATGCTCTTCAAGAGAAGAGGCAATGAGTATCAATCGTTTTCATTTTAGCATTGGACACTTTCATGTTGTGACAGTACCTTTCTGTTATACTCTTCGATTAATTCTCGAAAATATCACCAGAAGAAACATGTGGAGAGGAATTGACATACCTTAATATCTCTAACAGCTGTCTGTCCACAACCCAACCGTTTTTGAGGACTTTTCTGTAGCAATGCCTTACAAATAGATACAGCTTCTTTCGACATTGACTTCGGATATGATACGCTATGATCCGTTATTGCTGCAAAGATAATTTCAGGGTAAAGAAAAAAAAATTCATATTTAGACATTTAAATCTTTCCAAAATATGCTCTAATAATGTTCATAATTAAATATTACAGTGATTAAATATGTCTCTTAATATATCTGATAAAGTAATTATCACTTACTAAACCATATCTAATTTAACTCCAATATACTTTCTTGCTATTTCCAATTGTTGAAAAATACAATTAAATTTGACACCTGCAAATAATTCATCTTCGTCTTCGCCATCGAAAGGTGGTTGACCAGCAAGCATTTCAAACAACAATACTCCATATGCCCACCAATCAACCGACTTATTGTATGGTTGATATAATATTATCTGAAAGAATTTAAATGAACAGTGATTACAATGAGCAAACCATTGATCACATCGTAAAATATGATCCTTATTAGCGATATTGGAATAATGCATACTTCCGGAGCAATGTAGTCGGGTGTACCACAAAACGTTTTTGTCTTTGCATTACCAATGATGTTTTCTTTGCACATACCAAAATCTGTGATTTTAATATGCCCATTTGTATCCAACATAACATTATCCAATTTGAGATCACGATAAATAATGCCTTGGGTATGAAGAAAGAATAAACCAATTGCTATTTCAGCAGCATAAAATCTGCAACAGTAATTTTACGATCTGCAATAACAATCAAAAATGTGCCTTCTAATCTGATTGAAGAATTACTAGAACTGGATTTTATATTGCTTGCATCAGGCATTTATGTGATTTTTGATTACAGCTTATAGCATTCTAACAAAATATTATTACTACTCACGCAGCTACTGGCTCTTTGAACTTTCCCACTTGCTGTATTTGATACATAAGATCACCGCCACTTACAAATTCCATTACAAAATATAAACGATCCTGAAATAAGCTTATATCGTCCACATAAAAACACTGTCCAAATCGTATTTCAAAATTCAGTACATTGTAATTTAAAATCTGCAGCTGTAGCTCCAAGTTTGCAATTTAATGTCAAGAAAATGTGGAAATAATGAGTTGTATATGGTGGGGGTCATATATATTCTTGAAAAGTACCGAAAACAATTTGAAATGACGAATATTTTAATTTTCAACGGGACAAACAAGGATGTGATAAATGCTGAAACGATAACCATCTCACTGGCAATTAATTAATTTGACATAGGGAAAGATGAAAATTTCACCGAAGTTTGAAAGCAGGAATGAAGAGCAACAAGAAAGGGTGGCTTATCACAAAGCGATAGCACCCGCTTTTCGGTTATCGTACATTCCATATCATCATCCTGAACAATCACATCTTTTTTCAGTATCTTCACTGCGAACAATTCCTTGCTATCTTTATGCTCACCAAGTAATACCTAAAAAATAAAGAAATAAAACAAACAGGGAATATACAGTTTACTTTTGAACAATTTTAAAAGTTAAAAAGAGTAACCTTCCCAAAAGATCCTTTTCCAAGCACAGATAAAAAATTAAAATCAGTAGCTTTGATAACATTTTGTTGTGGCTGTTTCAACTGTGGTTGAGATCGTACTGATAATTGCTGTAAGATCGATTTTCAAATTTGGCTATCTAATGAGAGGTCAAATGCAAGTGACACTTTCACAATCGCAACTTTTCGCTTTTTTTTCTCTCCTCATGTTACTTTTTATTTACGTTGGGAATTAACGTCATGCAGTAAATTATGCTTACATCCGTAACTGTTTTAAGATAGAAATCAGGAAAAGATCAAATTATGGTTGTCTTGAATTCGGAATTCCATTGTTCTCTTTTCACTTTTTTATAAGCGCTAAATTCCAGTGTACTCATTCTGTCACTATTAACCACTTCCTAAATATTTCTCAAAGCAAATTTCAACTATTTAAGAAGTGCATATTATTCAAACTTCACAGGGCATTAATTTGAAAATATACAAAGCTATATTCCAACTCTACCTTTTCTTGAAACAAGTTTATTTCATCGATTCCATTTGTGATTTTTGCAATTTCGGCTTCAGATTCAGGCATAACTTTTATGCTGTAGAATTCTCCTTCTTCCTGAAATCTTATTGTTGGACCATTAAATTCTTGCAAATGCTAGATAGATATAAGAACACATAAATTAAAAAAAAATCTATCTAGTGGGAGGTAGAGGAAAGAATGATAGGTGAAAAAGTAATTTATTTGAAAAACTCACTGCGCTGAGCAATTTGTACCAACCCTCAACAGATTCCTTCATCAGTTCGCTGATACCAAATGAAAGAGAACCCATGAAATCGTTCCTAGAAGTACGATCCCAATCCCAAACTTCCACAGATAATCTTTTGTCCGCATCTGCTACTTCCAGTTTGCTGAAATTTCATTCAAAACAATATTCAAGAGTAAATGAATTATTTAGACTAGATAATATAAGCAAAATTTGTCGATTGAAAAAGAATGATTGTAATTTTGACTTATAACCATAAACAGAAGATTTTAAAATAAATAAAGATAACTTACTATTCAAAACATTCGTTCCATACAGGATTTAAGGTAGATCTGATTGTTTTACTTTTCTTCTTAGATTTTGAGGAATGGTCATCAGGTATTAATTTCAACTTGCAGTAAGGATCGGAAAGACCATTTGGATCCATAGGTATTAAGTTACGCGCCTCACGTACTGAAAATAGACACTTCTTGCGCATAATTGAAAATATCCCGTCTTATTTTATTAACGAATAAAGCAATCCACTGTTCACGGCATTTTTGTTAGAGTTGCAATCGCCTTACTTGTCATTCTAATTCACAAAAAATGAAACTATCTATCAATAGCGCTTAGTTTTATAATGTCAGTGGCTTATACTGAATTTATTTTGTATTGAGAAGAATGACAACAAAGGATCAGTGGATGATGACAGTACTAAAAGTGCTTAAATGTTAGCACCAACCAATAAATAGTATACTGATGGAAGTTTTTGCCCATATCTCAAAGAAACAACTCCAAATTACAAAAGACAACTAGGAGAGCCTTCTAACCATATGCGGTACCACGTCACCTGTGACCAATTATGTTAGCTCCTGTCTTTGAATCTATTCCAATAAAACCAAAGTGCAATCACATTTCACTCGCTTCTACAACGTTCCCGACCTATAGTTTTCCTTCACTCTTTACTCGTTTTTTCTTTTTTTAAGTACGTCATTTTGTTGTTTAGATATTGTTGATTCTTTGCAAGATAATTTGAGCTCAGTGCAGAGCATTAAAGTCATCTTAGGATGAATTCAACGCTTCGAAAGATCATGAATCCGCCATC
>NW_018108224.1:235675-244748 GCF_000183805.2 Loa loa | reverse complement strand
TTACAAATAACTACTATTAAAAATAAAAAAAAAAAAAAAAAATAGAAATCATACTTGACTTCGTGAACATCCTTTTGCCTCAATGCACCTCTTCGAACAATACCTTTACCTTCGATTCGTTGCACTGAAATAAAACCTTTTTTTTTTATTAAACTAAAATTTAATTAACTTATTCTCAAGAGTCAAATATTACCTTTTAAAACATGATTGTTTCTTGATATTTGCAGAAAATCGCAAGTTTAATGAGTCAGTTTATTACAAATTAATTATTTAGCATCTATTATGCAGCTGTTATACAATTCCACCATTAAAATACAGTTTATCAGAAAGTTTATCAGATACTTCACAATGCTAATTTGCAACATTGTCTTAGCAAAACTTGAATTGGTTTGAAGGATCGATTGAGTGGTTTCTGCAACATTGGACACTTTTGATAACTTAAGATGGCCTCACATAAGTTGAAAGCTCCTTTTGTGCTCTGAAGTAATTTTCAAACAACTAAAAATTCCTAATTATCTCTCAAATAATTCCATCCCTTCCAGATTATTCCTAAAAATAATGAATTCTTTTATTTTTACTAAAATAAAAATTATTCACAAAGCAATTTCTTTCAAATTGCAATTCATAAGCAAATTAGCTCTCATCACGAATTTTAAATGATTAAAGTACATTTAAATTGACGATAATTTCATCGCAATTTTGTTTGAATTGCTTCACAGCTAATATTGAATTTTACCCAGAATTGCAGCGCTGAAAAAATCAGCTTAAAAAAAAAGAGAACATTGCAGGACATCAATATTACGAAGCATTTCTGAGTGAAGACATTAAAAAGATGTTGGTATGAATTGCCCTACGATAAATTGCTCTATGATAATGGTACACTGGATGAAGAAGATGATTTTTCGAGGCAATTTTCTGGTAAACAAAAGTATCCCGAGTGACCAATAATAAATTAGAAGCTGAAAATATGTATAAACAATAACAATAAGGAATGTTTACACTGAACTGTTTGTAGAACAAGTAATGATAAAAAAAAAAAGAACGCAACTAATCAAATCACAAATGCCAGATGGTGAAAGTGATACAAGTAGAATCCAGGAATGATTTGCATGCAGTTTTCAGCGAATGGCAACAATTCTCACATTTTCTCAGAGCTTTATGAGTTGATAAAAATTTTAGATAAATTTGTAATTTCTTCCGTAATGCATCACCAACTCGTCGGCAATTAGATTGCATTTTTAATTCTCCACTCTGTTCATCGTCATCATTTCGACTGCTCTCGATATAGACGCTTTGTTCATCGAGATCTGTACCACAATTGGCTTTCTCAAAGTTTTGATACATTAAATCAGTGGTGCTAGAAGTGGGCGGTAAAATGATCGCATACAATGGATCAAGGAAATTTGATGATGATCGGTTGCATAAGCAACAATTTTCTGGATGACAGGATGATGAGCCTGAATTGTTGTTACCGCATTGCGAACTATGCAGTAGAATGTCGTGAAAAACAGAAACAAAGTCATTTGCAGCTAGAATATCGGAACATGATATGGACATAGACTTCTTCATTCGATTTTGCTGATCCTGGAGTTGTTCGTTGTTTGCAATTCGATACTTGCAATTCATCTTGCATTTCTCATCCAATTTTTGAATAGTCCAGCAGTATTTGATGTTTGTAAATTGAGAACTATGTGATAACTATTAATACGATAGCACTGTAACTCCCGGAATTAAAATTCGAATTAGAATTAGAATTAGAATTAGTAATAGGTTGGAAGAAAAATCTTCACATATCGAACATACAAATTTGCAAGGAATGAATGAAAATTGTATATTGTGCTCTTCTGAAACGATGAATACACTTTTTTTTGAAAACGAATTTTTTCTCCTCTTAACATAGCAACTCAATGATTCAGCATTTACTCTTGCACCAACTATACCATCAAGAAATACGCCTTTTATGCTTTTCCGTGTTATCTCTACACCTCATCTATTATTGTTGTTATCACTATTGTAAATTCTATCTTAAACATTTTTGCTAACTTCAATTACTTTACAGAAAAAAAACCTTAAAAATCAAAAATGATCAAATATTGGCTGAGTAACGATAGTTGATAGTTGCAATAAGAGAACGAAAATTGGCATATCAGTTGTAGTACTATCTGTGCGTATTCATCATCATGTTTGGCATTGTGTCATTTCAACAGGGAAACCATATGTTTCCAATAATACTGGTTTTAGAGAAGATAATTTGCATACACTGTACAATTCTCTTTTACTATCGTTTTGAGTTTGTTAAACTTTCAGTTGTAAAATAATAAAACTCTCCCAAGCAATTTTTGAATTTATGGAAAAACAATGGCAAAAAACAAACAAAACAAAACCACAATAGGAATTTATTTTCTTCTCTGATTGCCACTTTCTGAGAAAAAGGATAAAATTTTCGACTTTTGAAGCAAACTATCACTACACTAACAATAGGAAGAAAGTAAATGCATTCAGATTTCTCTAAGTACAATGTCATCTGAAGATCTAAAAGAATATGACTTTCAGTTCTTTAACAAGCAACTAAACAACCTCCAAGAATTGTGTTATTGTTAGATTACTTTTATCTAATGCATTAAATATAGAAACATAATGAGATTCGAGATCATAATTGAAGGAGATCAGAGAGAAAAATGGACATACCAAAAGCTTCGGAAAGTTTCCTGAGTAATTTGGATGATTCCAGCACTGGATCGGCAGCACCAATGGAACGATTTTGAAAGTCAGTTTGTTCCATTTTATTAGCATTAAGCAATGCTTGGTCAAAATTATGAGTTTGTAGACTATACTTTTCAGTCTTCAACAAAGTAGAATTAGAATCACCGGAATTAGTATCATCACATCCAGCTTCCGGATTATTAATTGCATCCGCATCACTAGTTGACGACTGATCAACATTAATCAGAATTGCAGATTCCGTTGACATATCGATGGGTGATTTCACATGATATTATCTAACATTCTGCTGATGAAGGAGCGTTTATACGTCTGCTAAATTGGAAAAAAAAATGTTTGTAATTGACGTAATCAGAATATGCAAATAAAATAAGAAATCACGCTTCAAAAAGAAAAAAAAAATGAAAAGAAATATGAGCGGGAGAAATGATTTAATGATTCTGAAAAATTATGAATGAAGTTATGAATTAAATGTGTAAGCAAACAATCATCCCGAACTTCAATCATGCAATTAATATTTTGATTACATAGCTAGCCATTAGTGACCATTTAGAAAATCTATTCTGTTTTTTGCTAAATGGAACAATAAAACTGAAAATGTGCTTTCTAGAAACCATTTTCACCGTTTCAGAAATTTTGATTAACTTTCACTGAACATTTTAGAAAAGACAAAAAATAATAAAAAAAAACAGAGTTTTTAATAGCATTTATAAAGTGTAAGCCATACATTTAGCATGGTTAGCATATTAAAAAAGACTTAAGGAGCAAATTTTCCAAGCATCTGCTCGCACATTTGGTAACCATTTGTTCCTCAAATTCTCCATAGTTCATCCCTCTTATCATATTTAAATTTACTACTTCTACTACTGCTACTATTACTACTACTACTCGTTTGCTACAAAAATTTGCTGGGTAAGCAGAAAATTAAAAGTGATAGTTTTCATTGTTTACTATGAAAATGGTACTTTTTTGTGGGATGAAGAAAATATAATTGTGCCAAAATGATAAACACACATAACATGAAATGACGAAAGAGAAAGTTGTTAAATAATGAGGTTTAAAGGTCGAGAATGTTGTAGAAATGTCCATTGAAGCGAAAAAAAAGAGTCTCTATGAATGATTTTCCGAAAATGTTAATTCTTAGCAGTTTAATCTAATTTAAATTTAATCCAACCTCTAGAAAAAAAAATTAATCTAGTCTCTAAAAAAATAAAAAAAAACTAATTAATATTCAGTTTTCAAGCTAAAAATCATTACAACGTTATACGATCCAGCTAAACAATCCTTTAGAATTCAAATTTGCTTTTCTTTTTCGCTAATCTGATTCCGATTTTTTTTTTTGTTGTTTCTTCCATTAAAAAAAATATATGATGATCGAAATTTCGCCAAAATTGCAAACAGTATTAATTAGTTAATTGGTAGAAAAAAGACAATAATTAATCTATCACAAGAAGATTGATTGATAAATGCGATGAATGCATTAAATTTATGTTATCCCCACGGGATGTTTGCAATTTTTGCATGCAAAAACAGTGCATGATGTTGCTGAATGTTCTTGTTGTTTGCAATTTTCCAAACAAAAAAAAAAAAAACAAAAAAACAAAACAAACAAGCACCAATTTTGTTTGAAGAGAGCGATTCGACTACTAAAAATTTCAATGAATAAATTGAGTAAAGTTATCCATACTAAGGCGTTAATGGCTGTAAGATTAGAATTAAGCAAAAATTTAGTGTAAACAAGTCGCCTACTGGATACTGGGGCTTCTTTGTAATTTTATTTAGTTGCTATCTCGTAATCTTAATTATTACATCAAAGTTTCCCGACATGCAACCTAAAAAGAGAAACACACGAAACTGTTGGATATTTCCATCCAGTCTGATGTAAATTTTTGAATATGGAAATCCATTCTTTCCCACTGTCCACCTCCTCCTCTCTCTTATTACTTACTTTAAAACTTACCTTTGTAAATCAGTGAAATTTTTATCTGAAAGCGAAATTCACAACTTTATTGTTTATGGTGTTCACTTAATCTTACTCTTACATCTTAATTATTAAATTGTCAGAACATTTTTAAAACTATTTTCAATTATTCATTGGTTTGTTAAGCAACCTCGGAAATTTCCCAAAAATTATGAAATAATTCGATGTTGGTGTCGAAATCAACAAAATCGGAAATGTTTGGTGCTGTAAAGTGCCAAAGAATTGATTTCTTAGTAGAGATGTACTCACTGCGATTTTCTTTTTTTTTTTAAAAAAAGCACAGGAAAGATTGTTTTTTTTTTACCTAGCTAGTGGTCCAAAAAGCGCATTAATATATGTTTTCAATGAAGTATTGTTAAAATTTATTTGTTCAGTTTTACATGTCATTAGAATGCAACAACAATGCATGCATCATTGTAAACTACCATTTTTATCTTTGGTTTTATAGTTATCTGAATAATCTGTGCAATAGTTTCTGTAAAGTATGAATTGATTTTTGAGCAATCTTATGTATGGCTGTGCAATTTTACTTTAACAGTATTATTGAACAGTAAATTTTTGCATTACTTACCTAATTAATGATATTACATCAATATTACATTGCTAATATTGGCAGAATTTTATTTTGGAACAAAGTTTACGAACTTTTAACGCTCATCAGTTTAAGTTGTTCCAGCAATCGCTGTCATAACAAACAGTTTTGCGGGAAACAGCAAATTGTTGCAAAAAATGAAATTTTGATAGCCAGTTTCAATTCTCAGCAAAAAAGAAGTCTAATGGTGAAACAAGTCAGGTTAAGGTGACCAGTTATAATGTAAAATTTCTTCATACTTAGATATAAGTCAAACACTATCGTAATCCTGATAACAGATCAGTTCATTAGATGGTCTGGTATTTTTAGTACATAATTTTTCATTATTTTCGATAACTGAAAAACAAATAACATCGAAGCAATAGGCTAAATGATTTAGCTGATACTATTTTGTTGCAGAAATTTTCGTATAATATTCAAAATGATTGATAATTAGTGCTTATTAAATTACTCTCTCATTGTTCTTATCATTGTATAAAAGACTCCATGCCTTAAAAAAATTAATACCTTAAGACAGAGAAGAAGGAAGACATTATCAGACGTATTGTAATCAAAATGAGACAAGTTAAAGTATAAAAGTTTTCGTATGGTTTTAAAAGATTTGTATCATAATGTTGAAGAATGGTAATGATTTGATAAACATTGTTATCAAAGAAAGAATAAAAGGTAAGAGTGGTAAAGTGTAAAATTGAAAAGAACTGTGAAATGATGAAGTCAAAGTACGTTAGATTTTCTATAATGGCCAATCTGATGAAATAATGACCAATCTTTTGAAAGGGCAGTGACCATAGATTATTACAAGAATTTAAAATATCATTAAGACCTTAAACTACTATAGGAACCTGAAATACCATTGGAGTGGTTGGTAAGTAACTGTTATATCAAATTGGCCGTAACTGTGCAACCTGTAAAAGTAGCAGTTTTGATAGGAATGAAAATTCGTGAAAGTGATGGATTTACCATACATTATTAAATAGAGAGATGATTGTGTTTAGCTAAGATTAATTCAAATTCAAATTATATCGGGTTGAATTCATTTTAAAAAGGAAATAAAATTAGCGTTCAAATCTTTACAAAAGCATAAAAAAGTTACATTTGACTGCTGTGACATGTAATCCTTGTTAAGAAGAATAATATGGAAAGTACTGCATCAATTAGTATTCATAAATCACCTCAATAAATACCTCATATAGACTTTTTGTTTTGAGAGATTTAAATTTTGCTGACTACTTGATTTTCAGTTGAGGCACTTAGTTTACTTGAAATGCTCAAGATGGTCCTCAAGGTAATCATTTGTTAACGAGGAATCCGTGTAACAATCAGATGATACGTTCCAAACGACAACTTGCCTCTGATTTATGAATTTCAACAGTGGTTTTTATGAATTTGCTGCATTTTTCACGAATATTAGTTTCAGCGATCAATTTCAATCATTGCTTCACCATTTTTGTGCTTAATGCTTATCACTAATGGATTCTATTGTTGTCACAAGGTGAATTTACTTTACTTAAGACTACAATAAGTTTCGGTTTAGGAATTTCGATTATTTGTTTGCTAAAAACTACAAGAATTCTACCAGCTAACAATTCATTTAAATGTTAAAGATGTTACTGATTTCATTAAACTTCGAAATAAGATCATAACTGGTACATTATTTCGGATTTTGCAACAAAATTTGATTGTGATACTACTGACTGTGAGAAAAATCTCCGTGACCATAGATTAAATTCTGAACAATAAGCAAAATTTTAGGAAATAATGATATTTATGGTAACAAAATAAACCAAATTTGCGTATTACTTGATGTTGTAGACAGGCCATGGTCACATGAATGAATTTTTAAGATAGCACTGACATTTTTGACTTTCGGAAGGTATTAGCCCGCTAACATGTTCACTAATTTGAATTTTTGACCATTAATAGTTATAATTCTTCGAACTTTGCAGCTGCTATTGCAGAAAACTTTCATTTCAATAATATTTCTACGAATTGTATAATTAATTAACTATTAAATAGTCTTCCTTGGCCAGGTGACCTTAGCAGAAAAGTTTAGAACTTGATAAGTCTTAACATTCAAATAAAAATGACAAAAGATCGATAAAGTTACCATCCTGTCACTTTGTATCGCATATATTCAGATTGTTTGAAAATTTATGAACAATCTAAATTCTTGAGGAAATGAAAACATAATGAATGATTATTTTTTGATGCAAATGGGCATTGCAAAATCTTATTTCTTTCTTAAAAGATTGTAAATTCAAGAAAATGTATGAATACATTTCTTCGTAGATATGATAATAATGATAGGTAAATATTTATGTCCGTTAATGTGTACTTTTAATAACCTTTACTAAATTTTAATTAACACTACATCCTAGTTGGTATTACTTTATTTTCCTGATTTCGCCCTAAATTTGGAGAGCTTCCATGTGCGACAAAAATTGTGACATATGCTGAAGATATCCAATATCTCCACCGGCAAAAAGTTGGTAATGACAACACCGTTAATTCCCAAGGATGTCGGTCAAAGGTACTGTATTCTGATTTGATTGAAATTTTGCTGACATTTTAAATGTTGTAAATGAATTTTTTGGAATTATGGTTATTTGCATTTTCCAAGATTTTAATTTTTAAAAAAAGCTGACTAACTGCTTTACTTCCCACATTATTTATTTCATTTAAGGGAAACAGCTGCTCATAACGATGAAGAAAACTTAGCAAAGATTAATCATTGGTGCAATTAGAATTGCTTCTATTCAATGAAGTAGGACTAGTATTGATTTTTTTTTAAATTTGCAAGCAGATTGAGATTGAAATAAGTGCAAAAAACTTTGATCACCTGCTAATTATTGACCTTAATCAGATTTCTGACCATTTCTGAATTGTTAAGATCAAAAGCCGATTGTTGCTTTTAATTTTAACTTCAACAAATTTTTGCTGACAAGACACATTTGCAGTTTGAATGGAAAGGATTTAAATTGAACTGTATTGATAACTCTGGAAAAAAATTACAAAGAAAGATCAAAAGATGTTCTAGATGAAATGATTAAATAATGACAATGGAGTTGGCTCACGAAACCAAACTTGTTTAAAACTTGCTTCATTAAGGCATAATTATTGGTTAATTGATCAGGAAATTGCGCAAAAATCGAAGAAGGTTTGAATTTCAATTCGTTCCACTAACACTTATTTTGAAAATAAAGGAATAAATATTCAGATTGATTATTAAAATTCTTAAACTCATTTGTCAAGATGCAGTCAATTTATGAATTGAGTGATTTGCTGCATTTTGACAAAGGCACATGCACAGGGTTACTCATTATAAAAGTTCAAACTTCGTTTTATATTAATTAAATTGGAAGTAGTAAACATACAAAAAGTAAGTTACGATAAAGAAAATCGATTTCGAGCCGTTTGCACTAAGAAGGACACCGTTGACAATTTAGATAATTTCTGAACTGACTTTCTAATCAATCGATGCAGTTTTTTTTGTTGTGTCACCTTAATGCATTTTCATTACAGCCATTTTCTTGCACAAAAATATAAAATATGATAGTCCCATATATTTACTGATCATTTTTTCAAAGTTATTATTTATTATTACTACTTATTACTATTATTTATTATTACTATTTATTATTACCATTTGTTCTTATTATCATTACTATTTATTACTATTGTTTTACCATTATTATTATTATTATTATTATTATTATTATTATTATTATTATTATTATTATTATTATTATTATTATTATTATTATTATTTTATTATTTTA
>NW_018108224.1:215779-235422 GCF_000183805.2 Loa loa | reverse complement strand
ATTATTATTATTATTATTATTATTATTATTATTATTATTATTATTATTATTATTATTATTATTTTTATTATTCCCTCCTTTTTTATCTCTTGTTTTATTACTAATGTAATACTTCTTCAAGAAATTTCGCAATTTTTTGCGAAGGAAAAGAGAAAAATATTTAAAAAGACTACAATAACTAGCAAGAAAACGCTGAAGATTGGAAATTTTAATTTAAGGCTTAATGACCACTTCAAATATATTATTTTCTTTTGAAAATGGAAAGAAATTTTTTTTCGTTTTTGAAAACTGATAAGAGTACTAAAAATTCAAATTAAAGTTTTGGGTTAAGTTAACGCAATACAAAATTTCATTTGAATACAAGTGTGGCAATGCCTTCTGCCGCAATTACATATAAAAATATATGTTTTCTTTCATGAAACATACATTTAATCACTAATTAGTGAAATATTCGTTCTCAAGAGAGAAAGGGAGGGAGGGAGAGGGAGAGAAACAGATAAAGAGAGAAAATAGGAAAACTGAATGAAATGTAATAAGAAAAATGGAAAGAAATAATTATTGTTCTTATGGAATGCCAATCAGCTCAGGAATTTGTACCCCTTTATATCACAAAATTTTGATTGTCTTGTCATGTCAGTCAGTGATTGGAGGTTGAATGTAATCCAATCAGTCATAAGACCAGATGAATCTTTTGAATTTACAGTCATTTCCTTTTCAGTTTATTGTACAAGAATGCTTTCTTGTCCAATATGAAATTAAAATTTTCGAATCAATTTTTACACTCTTGAAATTACAATATGCTCTAGTCTCTCCATCATTATATTAGGAAATGAAGTTATGCATCGTTTATCATTATTGTAACTTAACATAGATAGGTTAATGGAGAGATTTATTAAGCATTAGATCCGTTCTATCTATTTTGCTGTATTAATGACGGAATAAATTATCGAACTTTGGATGGGATGAATCGTGATTTCTCAGGACAAAATACATGAAAGATGATAGGAAATAGATGGATTTGCAAAGGAAAAACGTAAATGTGGGACGAATAAGTAAGAGAATATCAATGGAATGTATGTAAAAGGATTGAAATAAATGAAATATGCCAATTTGTTGAGAAAGGAAGCGGAAAGTGGAAAAGAAAGGAGGGATTTTTACGGATAATATGGATTAACGTCAATCAATCAGGAAAAAAAAAGGAAAGAGACAGCAAAATATCAATGTTAAAAAAAAAGTAGGTAAATGAATTTCAAAAACAGTCTACTGTGATGAGTAACTGTCATTTCATGTTCAACTATTCCTACCGACTACTCTGCTATCTATCATCTCCATTTACTTAACAATGAAAAAAATAAATTTATCATTAAAATGTTTCGCACACTCTCAGAAACACGCACATTGAAATGCAAAAGGTGCAAACATTCCATACTTGTAAATGATATTGGAAGCAAACAAACATCATGCTAACCTTTACTTTCATTCTAATTCATATTCATGAATAGTAGCAGTTAGGGTAGAGCTAAAAAATATTCCGGAAGTTCGAGCAAGCCTAAAAACTACTGTTATGTTTTACGGGTTATCGATACGGAAAGACACAAGCATATTATGTAAAAACGGTCAGAAGAATATCAAAAGATTGGCACTTTAATTCTTTTGATAAGCACAGAAATGGCCTGATCCGTTGTCAACTATAATCTGATGACTTAGTGATGATAAAATGATATGATAAAGTAATTATACGTCTCAAATCTCGTAAAATGCTATTTTAATATGTGTTTTCAAAATAGGTTATCATTTTAAAATTCCCCTTAACTCAAAAGGAATCATGCTTCAATCAGTGAAAATTAATTCATTAATTGTATAGCGATTTCTCTGCAATAATTCATTTCTTAGCATAGCGACATTAAAGAAGAACGTCCTAGAAGACACTAATGAGAGACAGGTAGGGAAGTAAAAGAAGTTGGCAGCAACGAGAAAAGGTTCTTACAGAGAAAGACTTCATACGTAAGGCTAATTTAAACTAACCAAAATGAAATTACAAAAAACTAGAAGTGAAGAAAATTAATTGGATAATTTATTTGTACAAGCAGTTCAGAAGCAAAATTAGTTAACTTGTGAAAAAAATAACAATCGAAAGTGTTGTTACTGTTTTATATAATTTCGATTTGTTCAAATAATATGAAATATCTAGGCGCTTTTTGCATACATCATGAAAATGCCAAACGTTGAGAATATAAAATTAAAGGTTTTTTTTTCTTTTTTAATACGAAAAGACAAATATTTTCATGAATGCAATGTATTAACTTTCATAAAATTTATATCTTTCAAAGAATTGATGTCTGCCTACCTGATCGATGAAAGAAGGAAAAAAGAAAGTGATTCATATTTCAATTTAGAGAACATTTCAGATACCTTTATGTTCCACTTGTGGGAATATTCCATCAATTAAATAGATGACTGAAAAATTTTTTTCCCAGCTTATTAGATTATAAGGAAAACAAATTTATCGATGACACGAAAAAGTGAACTGACAACCATACATAGGTATCAAAAGTAATAACCTTAACCTTAGGCCCATCTTCATTAAAAAAAAAGAATAAATTAAATGAAATTGAATATTAACGATCAAAAAATAACGAAAACAGGAATTTTGCTTTCCTAAAACTTTGCAAACTTTCCTAAAATTAAAAGAAAATCGTATATTTTGTACAGTCTCCAATGGATTCGAAATTTTTCAACGCATCTGATACAATATTACATTTTGCATTTTTCATTGCGTACAATAATTATCAGCGGGATGGTTCACATTACCAAATATGTCTTCTTTGAACTCTGCAATTTCTCCTTCCCGTGATTTCGTCACTTTGTCTTTATCAATGCGTTCGCTTTTTTTCCTTTTTTTGTTCAACAATTGTATGTACTAAAAAACTTTCGAAAGAGTTACCATTAAATAAAATTAGAAAGAAGCGGAAATGGTAACAATGGAGTTGAACTCATTGAACGCTGTTAAACAGTTTTTGCACAATTATTCCATTTTGTTGAGTGATTTCATTTATTATTTAACATCCAAAATAGACATCTATAATACTTGAAATTACTTTTAACACTGAAATAATGCTTGCATGAAATATGCTGAATTGGAAAAAGAATGGTTCACAAAGTATCAATGAGTTAAAAGGAAAAGAATCATATTTCTTATCCAATTACTTCCAATTTCCTTTGCACAAAACTAGCCCAATCGTATTAGTAAGCCTATCAAACAAGCAAGTTGTTGGTCCAGAAGAAAATTCTGATAGATGAGCAAAAAGCGTCATGAATGACCAAACAATAAAAGACATTTCGATTTGTCATTTTTTCAGTAACATTTTCTCAGATGTGATTACAACATATTCTGTTTATCACGAAGTCAAAAAAAATTTAACTCTAAATCTCGAATTTGTCGAAACACTTTCCAAGAATACCTTATGAATTTATGAATTTATCTTGTGTATCGCATTTGTCGTTGTTTTAGCATTATGAATAAGAACAAGTCGTAGTATTGCTTGCTTCAAGTGCAAATTAAACAACTGTCTAGATGGTTATTTTAAAGATTTGGCCAATGTCTTAAATTATAATTACTCTGTCAACATTTTTTATCAAAGGAATGATTTATTTTGGGAATAAATCAACAGTTAAGTATATGAAAGTAAGATAAATTCAAATATGATTATATAAGCAAAGAAACCTACAACAACCGTAACAATTGATAGTAAGCAGTAAATTGTCAGATAAAAGTTAATTTCAGGAAAACCAATTCAACTGATTTATATGTTACTCATCTAGAGGATAGATACCATGCAGAATCGAAATCACTGAATGAGAGTATCATTGGGAGGATAGGTGTCGCATATCAGTCAGGTATAAGCGATATCAAATATGCAGCAATGTATTATGTGAATAAAAACTGCAAAAATTAAAAATTTTCGAATGATTTTATAAAATTTTATATTCAGGTGCTTATTTCATTATCACATTGATTGCATAACGGATATTTAACTTAACTGGCTAAAAGCTTAACATTTTTATTGATTGTTGTTACAATTGTTAATTCTCAGATAAGTGGTAAGATATGACATGCATAAAAAATGTTATTTGACATTAACATCTGAGAAAGAACAATGGTCATTTGATCTAATTTTCCTGGAAGCTGGTTTTACGCAACATACGAGAAAAGGTTTCGGATCATGGATAAAACAGCATTAGATAAAGTTGGATGAAAGATTAATTCTAAGTATATTATTGTTGCAGACGGTCAAACTTGTCGGGATGATAATATGCAAAGAAAAAAGGAAAACATGAAAAAGATTGCAAAATGTGAACTGTTTATAGCCCTAAATTTCATCTTCCGGAAAGTAATTGGTCATTTATGGAATGACCAATTAAGGAATCAGTAGGAAAAAAAGAGGTCAGAACAACTGAAATAGTTCCATATTATTTGTCATATATTATGGCGAAGAATAATGTCTACGATTCACTAAACTTGCAATACAATTCATTTTTGATCTTCCATCTACAAGTAACTCTCTTAGCTTCATTTTTCTTCTGAACTATTTATCTTGATTGATAAAATACAAAGCATAAATTTCCCATGCATAATTAATGCCTTGACCAGTGAGGTGAGTATGTTCGCGAGAACTTTGATTACAAATTGCCAAATTTGAATTATAATGATTAGACTAAAGAACAGAAGGACTTACCAGGCTTCTGTCAACAGAATATATTCGTGAAAATTTTGCGAACTAAAAGAGGAACAGAAGGCAATGCCCACTTATTCTCCCAAAAGACTGAGGAGGAGCCCAAAATAATGCAAATAGCTATTTTGTTCACACTTTCCTCATTTAATTTTTCCACAATTTTGTACTCACAAGGCAAAGTTAAGTTGAGTTAAGCAAATTCAATGAAGCAAGTAATGAAGGAAAGGAAGCAGATTATTAGTGGGGTATAGATATATATAAATGGCGGATTGTTGAAAGAGTGAAAAAAAATGAATATAAGTGATATTAAAAATGAAATTCTAAATATAAGTAAAAAAAAAAGATTACTAAGTTGTAAATTTATAATTTATCGTTTCTTTTTTTATGGTTTTAAACATTTCTTCTTATCCAAAAACGAAAATGAACAAACATAATGCAAAAGCATTGTTTGATTTTTCTAATAACGCTTACTCGATGTTCCTTTGTTGATGCTTCTTTCATATGTTTACAATGAAGGCAATATGACAGCAGTGTTTTTCGAGCTCTTTTTCAAAACTTTTCTGAAAAATTCAATTTCAATAAATCAATAGTTTACATCACAATCAATTACATCATCTCCGTCCCATTGCGTATATAATAACTGATAGTGCGGGAGAACTTGAAGTAGTAAAATGTCCCATTTAACATGACAATGATGTGCAGTTTATGCTGTAGATTGAATTCTGAAGTTGAACTAATTACTTCCTTAAAAGCATATAAATGGGAAAAGCAAATAGTAAAGTAAGTCAAATGAAATAGCATGAGGAAAAGTAGTATGCAATAAATAAGAAGAAGCTAAAATGATTTCGATGCAACTTCTGAGAATAAAAAATAAAAAACAAAAAAATCCCCTAAAAATAATGATTTTTTTTAAATAAAACATCAAAAAGCAAATCAATTATTTTCTAACAAATATGCCATTTCAAGCCGATGCTATTAATGCTTGTCAATAAAAAAAATTTAAATTTGTTTTCGATGCATAATCGAAAACAAATTACAAAAGCAAAAATTTTATTAATAACAGAAGTAATCAAATTTATTCGCCGCATTTTATGTCTTTTTTTTTGTCTTTTCATAACTTAACTTTCACGTCTTTCTTCATTATTTAGATTAATACAAACTATGTGCAGTTATCACTTAACTGGACTGATTATTCTCTGAAAAGTTTCCCATAACCTAAATTATGTTTAGACCATTAACACACACACAACTGTAGCATTTATGATTAACGCACTTTCTTAACGTGCTGATAATTAGATTATAACATTTAAGGTAGTATTACTCGCAGAAACACAATACCTTTCCATGTGATGATAACTGTTAGGGACATGTAAGACCGTGAGACTAAAATTTCATCACTTCCCATTTCATATGCAAATATGTTTTTCACGCATTTTTACGCTGAAAGGAATCAACGCGTTATCTAACCAGATTATATGCAAATTCGAGCAAACGCTTATCTGATATGTTAGTCAAATTTACCTCAGATAGATTCGATTCATCTAATATATCATCGGATATTGATAAGGGTCTCAAAGTCACTAATCCCCTCAAAACAATCTGACATGCGTAGAATCTTTGGTGCTTTCTAGCAAAAATCTACTTTTTTTTTGCTCAAAACTATATATTTATCGGAGGAATGAAGAAAGAATATAAGCAACAAAAAAAAGAAAAAAAAGTAAAGTACCAAACTGTCTTTATCAGGCGAAATATGTTCCAATTATTCAATAAGTTTTACTATAATCAAATTGCAACTCATTTGCCCAGTTGTTTAATTAGAGCTCACAAAAGAAATATACTATTGAATGGAAAAGACTGAAAATTTTTTAAAACTATAATTATTAATTATTAATGTAATGAATTCGTGCCTTCATCATTCCTCCTTTGGTTACTTACCTGCTCCGAACAAATGTTTAGCTATTTCATTTTAAAATTGATAAATTATTGTGATGATAGAATATTCTACTTCATAATAGGCTTATACTCCTTTTGCTTTGAGATATATGGGAATTTCATCGGAATTTTAATTGGCTTTCAATTCAAAATCCTTCAAATGTTTGGGAAAAACTAAATAATGCAAAAATAAATTGGTTTTTTTTTCTCTAAATCACACAATAAGAAATATTAGAGGATAGATGCAGAATAAAAATGAAATCTGTAGATTTCTGGAGAATATTTGGGAGGACAGAATTATCAAATTCAATCTCATTTAACTACTTCCGATTAAATTCATGACAATGATGTAATCAAACTCACTTATTCCATGAATCTATTTAAAATAACAATGATAATATTGTGCAAAAGTAAAGGAGTAAGACAATCACTCTGTAATAACATATAACTGATGAATTATATAGTCATAATAATGGGATGATATTTTAAACTAATATTTTGAAATTTAGTTGCTATTAATTTTACAAGCCTTCAAAAACAAGCTTCAATTGAGAAATTCATAAATGCAATGGGAAATAGCATTGCACAAATAAACAGTGATTTGAAATCTGCTTGCTGAACGAGGATGAAGCTTATTTTTCACTTCCTCTTTTGCGATTTTTCACTTCCTTTAAAGTCCAGTTTGTGCCAGTTCATTTAATTGCAGTTAATCGTTTGCACTCAATCCATAAAGAAATCAGATTGAAAAGAAATTTTCTATCTACACTAATTCGTAATCATTTATCATATTAGATTCCATTCGCACTGATTTACCAATTTATCAGCTCACGTAATAAACAATCCTAATTTTTAACATATAAACATAGCTTCTGCCAATGTTTTCAACCTAAAACTGAATTGTTTTAGGAAATCTTTGTGACTACGAATGGTACTGAAGTGGAAGTAGTGCGAAGGGAAATAACTAAGATAAAGTAGGGAAATTTATTCTAACTAGTGCATTTTTTTCTTTTTTTTAATCCTAGCAGTCAATCTATGGCGAGAAAGAAGGGAAGAAGTTTAAGTAACTCGAATAAATTAGCAAAATTCGAGCAACGAATCATGCAAATGTTTGATAAACAAATTTCTGCCGCTTATATTCAACAAATTTGCTCATTTTCTGTCTAAGGATTGGTTTTAAACGAGAAATCTTGTATTTACACTTTTTTATGGCAAGAATTACTACCTTTTATTAGCTTTATTAGTCAAAATATTGATATTTTAAGTATATAAATTGTTTAGAATTTAAAACGGAATAAAAATATTGAATGATTGGCTATGAATTACTCTTCGACAAAGACAAGTAATAGCTAATACTTAGCTGCCTCTTACACTTCACATTTCAAGATGATCTACAATTTACGTTTGTTTCGCATAAAAAAAAAAAACACTTTCCTTTACTTGTGAAATAAATTCGAATTATCACCTTAAAAAAAAGGATCATTGATAACAGCGTGTGATTCATATAATAGCGATGATTCGTTCATCAGTTATGGCATAGTTAAAAGATGCAAATATTTAAGACCTACTTCTCAATGAAGTCTTAATGAATGATATTTCCAGGGTGTTGGAATTGAGTAAATGTTTGATGCATATTCGTAATAGCACATATTGCGCCAAGGCCTCTACAAGCTATTGCATCAGGAAATTAAGCCTCAGTCACTATTATTTGTTAATCAATCCGTTTGTTTTTAAACCAAACTTAATTTTTTAAAAGAAAAGGTGAAAAGTGTAAACTATAGCCTGAATGTTAATTAGTTATAATTATTTATATTTAGAGAGATTAACAAAAAGGTATAATCCCTGAAATGAACTTATCGATTGATCAATAAAGATCAATTACAAATAGTCTTTAAAAGCATATATTTAAAGACCATTTGTAAATAAGAAAAAGATATAATGCTTGAAAATGAATCTACTATGCAGTTTATTTTATTAGCACGGTTAATTCTCCATTATCTAAGCCGACTTTAAACGAACTTATCGATTGAGCAATAAAGGAGTTGACGAGATTCATAATTGTCAAACAATGGAATATTATTTAACCATATGCTCATTTAATTAATAAAGCCTATGTCATCCAACCAAGTACTTCTCACACTATCAAATTTCAGCAACACTTTGTGAATTATCACTATCCAGGATTAGAAAGTTCATTCAATAAACGTAACAAGTAGATGGGTATGGACGAAAACTAAGTCAGGTTCATGTAATTTTTTTTTCTTTTTGCAGAACTGAAAAGATACTTATTAAATAATTATGATAACACTGTTACATCTCTTCAAATGCATTTCTTCTTGCAAACACTCAAATTACATATTATGTAAAATTTAAATTGATTAACAAGAAATGATGTCAGCATTTATTAAAATGATGCATTTGATAGCACTGTCACATAAAAATGACAGCACTGTCACATCTCTCATCAAATGCATTTCTTCCTGCAAACATTCAAATTACATACTGTGTAAAATTCAAATTGATTATCAAGGAAATGTTGTCAGTTGTAATGATAAGTAGGAAGATATTTAAAAGGTAAAGAAAAGGAGATAAAAATGTAAATGTCTAGAAAAAATGGAAATATGCATTTAAAAAGATGGAAAGAAAAATTAAAAAAGTTGTAACAATATTATCATAGAAATGTTTCAGCAAACTTCATTTGTTGTTTCTAACATACTTAGCTTGCTTATTTTTTTCTTAAATATCAAATTAAATTAAATATTTTCGAAAAGATTCTAATAAATCAAAAATGCCTTCGTGTTGTACGAAAAAGCAAATGGGAGAGTGTTGGAACAATTACAACAAATATGATTATGAACAAATTATTAATGGATGAAATTGCAGATCAGAAATGATTTAGTCGTATGATAACATTTAATTGTTGTAGAATTGAACTGAATGAAAAATAAAAAATTTCTTATGCTTTATCAAACAATACATGTATAATTAATTCTAAAATTGGTATTTTTGTGTCACAAAAATGGATCTTAATTTAAACAATCATTTTATGATAATATAAGAGTGAAGCAAAAGAATTAATTTAAGTTTGTCGTGAAAGTGAGAGATGCGAGTGAAAAGATATTTAACGATATTTAAAAAAGATATTTAAAAAGATCGCGCAGCAAAAGCAAAAAAGGTATATCTACCATGAAGTAAGTTGTATGCTTCATATGTTTGCAATATAGTGACAAATCAAAAGTGTAATTTATTATAACAAAATGGGATTTAACAAATCATCCAATCACTATTTAATTTATCGTTTATTCATACATTAGCAACAAAATCAAGATCACTGGACAACAATGTAACAAACAGTAAGTAAATTGAGACGAGATAGGAACAGTGGAAAGTTTGTGTTATTTGTAATTATTATGGATTCAATAGGTTTATTCCCAAATAATTTTGTTCTCGAATTATTCCCTCACTCATTACACATATCTTAAAAAATCTGATAGAAGGCGACTTATCCAAATATTCTCCTACGTCAAAACTCTCTTTTCAAATGTTTTTTTCCCTCTGTCAGAAACACATCAGTTATTATTTATGGGACAATTTGATGGTAATTTATCATCATCAAACACCATAGAGTTGATGATAAATTAAAACGAACAAGTGTTGGGATTCATCTACTTATCTCATCTGATATGTAACAATTTTCCTAAATAGTGTATAATTGAGGAAATGGCGAATATTGATAAGCATGGTGGTAGCAGCTTGATAAGATTTATTCTAAATTGCGTTGCAACAAACTAAATCCACCATAGTTCTTTAATCTTTTCTAGGAAAATAATAATCTTACCGACTAACCTATTATCTAAGAAGAAAAAGAAGGACGATGTCATATATTTGCTGTTCACTTACTTATTAAATATCAGTACATAACTATTTGGATTTAGTGTCTCTTATAATTGAAGTTACCGAGTAGACTCCCTCGAGAATCATAACTTATACTTTTATGGTAGTTTTATGATTTTCCATTTAAATTTCACAAAGCAATCAAAGATTTACGAGAAAATGTACTTTTTTTTTCTTTCTTATGATTGATTTCGGCGATAAAATCAGATTAACTTTTTTTTTTTTTTTTTTTTGTCAACGATTTAGCAAAATTATTTATGAACTTTCGCATGGTGTAATAAATGTCAACAGAGAATGCCTCAATCATTTCATGCTATAAATGGCAGCACAATTGATGGAAAATTGAAGGAGAATACTAGGAGGAACAAGATCGAGTTCAAGATGAATAATGAAAATAAAGATAACTTAAAACAATTGGTTTGGTTTAGTTTAGCCAAGGAATATAGGTAAGTCTATAATTATTTTGGGCACAAGAAATCAGTCAGCAAAAGATTGCCGAATACGGTATGGCTAGAAGATTTTTTCCAATTTCTCAAAAGTATGAAAAAATCAAAAACAGTGGAAAATTACGTTCTACGAAATTTTTAACTGCAATTACAAGCGTTGCTAATAGCAAAAAATACTACGATATAATAAAGAAAGTTTAGACTTATACCTTTGAAAACATTTGTCATAAAATAAAACTACCATTAAAATAATGATCAAAATTGCCTTATGCGAAAGTTGTACATTACTTCCGTGATTGAGATAATGTGAGTTTTCGGATCATTTTTTTTAATAAACTAATTCTGAATAGTGCAAAAGATTAAGTTAAGAAGAGCAAGGACAAAAGCATCCGAACTAATTAAGATATCAACAATGATAGTGATTCCATGTATTGTTTTGAATGCGCATAAAGAATGTTTGTGACAACAATCGTTTTCAGTTGATAGTACTTTTAGTTCTTTTCCTATCTTCTTCACATCTGTTTTAATAATGAAATTTCCCCTTATTTGTCACTTATTTTTCGACAACACTAAAATATGGAATCCAAAAAGTATCATTTAGGAGAATTTATTTCAAAAAAATAATTCTACATTCTTCCATTGATATATTTTATAAGTCTGAGAGATGGAAAAACATATTTTTTAAAAATTGTTTCAGGTTTTTACATCTTCCCCTCCTCTTTCTTTATTTCTCATTTCTTCGTTAACAGTTCTCTTTTCACCCAATCGGTTATTACCTCCACAAATAAGCATCATGAAATTACATGTCGCCATATTCATGTTATCAGCATATGTGGAATAATTCTTGTTTCAAAAACTTGCTTATTACGATGATGCGCTGATAAGAGAGCACATTAGATTGAATGTGTGATGATGAATTCTAATCGTTTTTCAGATGTCAAAATATCAATGTAGAGGAGACAGGAAAATATTGATACGTTAACAATGAGCCTTTTTTGAGATAGGAATCAAATTATTGAAAAAAAAAAACTGTGCTAAGAGATTATTGAGTTGATTGGAAATTGTTTGTTATTTTTAAATCTGTTTACATTAGAAAGCAAAATTTGCGAAAAGGAAGATGATGAAGCTAAGCTCGTTGTGGATAATTTAATTCCTTTGTTAAATTTGGAAAGTTAACTTCCCGAAATATTGGATGAAAGATGGATCAGCAATCAAGTAATAAGCTTGTTTTTGAAATGGTTTGTTTTAAGACTTGTCATAGGCTTGTTTTCAAAATGAGTGAGGAAATAAAATTTTGTTATTTGGTGTTTTTTTCACCCATTGTAACTTTATTGTTATTTATTTTCTCGTATTTTATTGATCTTCGTTAAAAAAAAAAAAGATTCTATTTATGTTTGCAAAAATGAACATTGTTTCAGCTAAGTGATTTATGATTAAGCTAGCCTAAGTATTCCGTTGGTTTTTCTTTTTGATTAGCTAGATGATTCATGATCAATCTTACTGATAGGGGAAACAATTAATATTTTTTTTAGTTGCCAGGTTATTTGCAATTGAATTTATCGATAAGAATAGCAAGCATAGGTGAGTGAATAAAACAAATTATTATTTCCTTTCTTTTCGAAAAACTACTTTACTACAGAATAGATAAAGCAAAAAAGCTTGGGAAATCAAATTGTTCAATGCCTGAAAGGCATGCAACAATAGATGAAAAATATGTCAAAATTATCAATTATCTTTTCTCATTAATTATTTTTTCCTTCAATGGAGAGATGACAATGTTCTGAAAGTTTGCCGACTCAAAAAGTTGAAAGATTTGAGAGTCATTCATAAGACTTGCCGAGACTTCAATGTTATCAGCACTTCACTTTCGTATGTATTATTTTTCAATAAATTTCAAGTTAGTCTTTTTCCTGTTTAAAAAGAAAATCCTAACATTTTATGATTCAATTGTTTACTAGACTTTTTCATTTAATTTTATTTGCAAGCAATTATTGTATATCTGTAAATATTAGAATTTAAAAAGTTTTAATTTTCATTTAAGCGCATCAAGTCAACATTTTATTCCCAAAGCACTCCAAACCTAACAAACCGAGAAACTACGTTTTCAGGGCAAGACAAAATTTCTGCAGCAATATTTCGTCCCAAAATCCAAAAATGAAGAAGCATATTTGACAAATTTATTGTTTTGAATGTAAATAATAATGAATGTATAACCGACAAATAATTTGGAATAAATGAGAAAGTTTTTTCAAATCTTTGGCCATATAAGAATGTTAAGAAAAAAAACGATCAAACATTTCATAATGCTTTTAATGTGAAGATAAATGGAAAGCTATGTGAAAAAAATTTCGGTATCAGTTCTGTAAATTTTCAGAATTATTGAAAAATTCGAATTGTTGAAAATTTGAAAACATTGTTATGATCAAGAAGAATACAACATTGTCGCAGTAAGGGAAATGAAGTGTTTAAAATCTAATGAAAAAAAAGGCAATGATACGGAATGATAAAAGTAAGTGTTCGAAGTGAAATAAAGTAATGTATTAAGAGGTAGCATAAAAGGAAAGAATATATACTTAAAAAGAAAAAAATCTCCATTTAGTCAGTATGTCTAATATGCATTTTAACTTTGAATGAATAATTTAAACTTCAGCCGGACATGTTTTTCATATATTTTTTAATTATGAATAGTCAAGAAAGGAGCTTTTATGCTATTATACGTTCAAAATGTGCATACTGTTTGTCAAGTAGATATCTCATCGGAAATGTTGACAACCTAATTCAATTGTATTACTTTATGATTTTTCCATTCGAATATGTCACGATGGAAAAACGTTACACTCTCGCTCGTAAAAGCAAAAGAATAATCGAGATAGACTTTCAAAGAATAAAGACGTTATTGAATGTCAGTTGGAACGTTCAAAACTTAAAAACAAGCTGATTGATAGTAATTCTATCAACTACCAATCTGACTTTGATTATCAGCGACGAGCGCCAATTTGTCCAAATTTGGATTCGAGTTAAAACGCGTAGCTCCTAATCATTACAGTTGGACATTCCCGCCTGTCAAATTCTGTTACATCACAATTGAAGTCATCTTGTGTAATTCCACTTATCACAGGATATGTATTATTTGTTGGTTAATTGACTCATGAGGGATTCAAGCTAACCTCAGTTTTCCACAGTTATTTCTAACATACTTGAATTTTAAATGTGGTTTCCATGAAATCACGCAGGACGTGAACGAAGCGTTTTAAACTTATTTAACTCAACTTTTCCTAAAAAAAATCATTTAAAAAATCATATATTAACTGATCTTACACCATCAACTGTCAAGTAGACTGAACATCAACAACGATTGAGTCCAATGCTCTTCTCAAAACTTAACAGTAATAATAGGCAACAAATGATAAGATACCTGAACTACACGTAATAACTACAAAGCACTAAAACATCCAGTTGATCTAATCAAAAACAACAAAAAATTTTCTTTGTTCAAAATGGAAACATTCAAATGAATGGCATTACATCTTCATTCTACAAAATCAAATTGAACTTTAAAAAAAAGAGAAAAATTTAAATCATTGTGGAAAGACATTTCAGAGAACTGTATGAGAGGAAACAATTTTTATGACAAAATTAGGTAATTCTTTAAAGAAATGATAAACAAATCATAAGAATTTCTACCGGTATTAGTACCTGGGTCTCTTTTATCCTGAATTCCGGAGTGAATTTGTAAGAATTTCTCAAGAAGTTGAAAAGGAACTCCTTAGAAACAGTACTTGATAATCAATTTTACAACAATTTAGCATTTCCTGCTTCTGTAATTATACTTCAACTATTGGATTTGCTACAATTGCTTAATTTTAAAATTTTCAACTCACTCGTGATTGGTAATACGAAAATCGATAAGGCTGAAAATTATGACAAAAAAGAAAACAAAAAAGATGATGAGAACATTTCTATCAACCGGAACTGAAATTTTTCTATCAACCGGCATTGAACTTATAAAATTTGGAACTCTTGTTATGTATGATATATAAAACGTCCATAATTTTTACAATTCAGTAAAATGACTTACTTTACAATTCCAATGAATACTAACATATTAACTGAATACTAAGTTAATCAGATGGCGGAAAAAATTTCGAGATACCATAGTTATTATTACTTCAATGTATCATTCAATCTTCACAGAATCAGATAAGTTCGGTAGAAAAAAGGAAAAAGAAAGCAAAATCTAGACTTTATGTACAAATTCTGTACAAAATTATGGCACAAAGACAATGGTTAGTGCATTTATGCTTCAATGGCCAATAAGACTGATTGGAAATTTCAAGTTGGTCTTTAATAACCGCTTCACATCCACTTCAAATTAATGCCTTCGTATTGTCGCCATTAATTCAAACATATTTTGCAAAGAATGACATTTCATCTGTAAATATTTAGTTTTACAATGAGTTCCATGCCATAATAATTATATTTTGCGGGGATTACTAAACAAGCCAGAAAAGAGTACTTCGGTTCACCAATGTTATACAACAACAGTAAAAACCTTGCCAAAAGCGTTAAACTTAACTATAATTCCTTTAAATGGTAATAATCGATTCAATAATTTTCATAATAATTCTTTAAATAATATGCTCTTGATAACGATATCAAGTAATTCATCTCTTAATATACGTTAATAAGTTAACATTAGTTCCGCTTCCGAGTCCTCCTATTTCATTTTATAGCTTTTTGAATTAGAGTTATTCAAAAAATCGTAGTTACTTCAATTTACATGGTTAAAGTGATTAAATTTACAACAATTATACAAATATATCACAAAACAACAAACCAACAAAACATTCGCAGGAAACTCGTACATTAAGATTGAATTTTTGCCATATTTGACAGTCGTCTGTTCCAACATTCTTCAACACAACGAAATTCATATGTTTCTGTGTGCATTTTCCATGAGCTGAAATAGTGATTTTTTCTTTTTTTAAAATTTCTACAGCAAAATCAATTTTACAACAACTAGAATTATCATTTGGAATTATATGAAAGAAGAGATCTGATTGTCAGAAAAATCGTTAACGAATGATATGAAGGTATGTGTTGTAGCTGAGCAAAAATAAATACATTGATGTAGTGTATGCAGTTATCTATATAAATTGAGAAGAAATGCAAACGCACGAAAATCATAGAAATAAAGACAAGCTTTGTCATCATCACACATCACTTCGTTGATAAATGGTGGAAAAAATGTATCTGGTAATCGACGTATCGCCTGACAAGCACCACATAACCTTAGATAACCATCTTCCTCACCACCTCGCTTATCACATCCAAACGGTATTACATGAACATCACCTAAAACTTTTAAGAAAATAGAACTTGAAGACAAGTAATCAAGTAACGAATTTAAGTTTTTGAAATAATACACCCAAATTTTAGCAAAGTTAATCTGATGAGATTTCTTAAGTTTAATAAAAAGAAAACTTATAGGAAAAAAAAACTTTTAAAAATTTTGAGAAAATCGAGTAATAAGTTTCAAAAATTTTTTGTTTAGAAAAAGCAAACCGAAAAATAACCAATAAGTTTTTGGCGTTTACGCATTATTATATTTCCTCTGGTATGAGCATCAACAGCTCCAGATGCTATCAAAGAATCAATGACACTCTCAGCAGTTCCACGTTTGTTTCGTTCTACTTCCGAATCCATCATACGTATGGATGGTGAAATAACCGTTCGTCGACTTTCTATCCTATATACATTTATTTTTCAAAACGAAATTTATCACATGAAAGAGTAGAAAAGAAACAGCAATCCTTCCCAAAAATATTCCACAATCTCACCAATTGCTAAACCAGAAAAATTTGGATTCTTATAGGCACATAGCCAAATTATATGATATAATTTTCAACACCAACATTTTGAAGTTCAATATAATTTGTAAACTATTAACTTATTTTAACTTTTCTTTTCGAAGGTAAAGAAAAATTCAAGTTAAATTTTATTGATGATAGTATATTCTAACTTAAACTTGACGTGTATATTGATAAATGTGATTGATTTGTTTGTTAGTGATATGATAAAAGTGTTATCATTGCTCATAGATGTTATCTGCATAGAAGATACGATATTTATTTACATGAAACTTTAAAAAAAGAAAAACGTTAGTGTTGAAAATTCTAAAAAAATGGCGATAGTAGTGGATGTGTGTATGTGTGTGTATGTGTATATATATATATATATATATATATATATGTGTGTGTGTGTGTGTGTGTGTGTGTGTGTGTGTGTGTGAGATATGTTGCGAACTCTCACGATGTCAAATTTTGCAGCCGCGAAATCACCGAAGGCGAACGTACATCACATTCAATATTCAATTCTGACAATATCCGTTCCAGTGCCTCCACATTACGCTCCATTGTTTCTTCGAAACTTAGACGAGTTTTCGACTGTCTCTATAACAATAGTCTCTTATTTAAATATTTCAAGGAATTATCTAATTGATTTTTTTTTTATTAAATTTTGATCATTACTTTTCTGCTTGATTTTGCATGCAAAATACTTACTTCATACTGATCACCAATAGAACGATCCAAGAAACGGATGATTCCAGATGCATCCCATGCCATCAAATCTGGATTATATGTTCCTTTCTGCTTCAGTTCATTAACCAGTTCTTGTTGCGATAATTGACGACATTCTTCAACCGTATTATTTCTCTGAAATGACAACGATGAACCATTGTTCATGAACCATTGAAAATGCTCTATATTATCAAGAATTTTTGACTTTTTTTTGGAATATTAAAATTTTGATATAATAAAGAATTACCCTTGGAACAAATGGTCTACGCCGTTTCTGGAGAATTTCTTCGTCATTAGCATCACTAAACGTACGGTTCAGCTCTTCTTCACGTGCCAAACGTATCACTTTGAGACGATCCAGATAAAATGCCGATTCACGATTGGGTAGTGATGCTGATATGGGAGAATAGCGTTTTTGACGTGATACTCGTGCCAGTTCATCGTTCACTTTTTGCAGTAAGGAGCGATAATGACGTCTACAGCTTAACAATTCGCTCTCTGAAAAATACGCTTAAAATTTCATCCCATTAATTAGAAACTGAAATCCTTTTAACTGAAATCTGGAAAAACGATAACAAATCCCGACAATTTGGAAAAATACATGAATACTACGCAACCGCACATGACAACTGAGGACGGTATTTTTGAATACTAATGTTGAAAAATTGAATATTTGAAATAACCTGATGCTGATGAGAGATCAGTTTCTGTGCAGGTAGCAGTATCGTCTTGTTGATGTTGATCAGCTGTTAACATTACACTATGAACGGTGGATGTGGTGGACAGTAGCATGGCGATGAAACAAACACGAAGTGATGTCGAGGTACGAAATACTGACAAAAGGATCGTTTCCTTAGGAGTAAGTAAAACTACACCTGAGGTCTTCGTGCACTTCCACTTGCCCATTACGCGATGATTGTTCTATACAGGCACTTCTTCACCTCTACCGTGGTCGTTTAGCATAGATCCAACTGTGCCAGCGGGTACTGGTACACATCTGATGTCTGTAAATTATAAAAACAAGTCATCGATTTATCGAAAGCTAACAATACCAGTTCTTCCAGAAGAGAGAGCGAAGCATTGCGATTATAAGTGTTTTTAAAATATCTCTTGAAGAGTGGGGAGGGATTGCTTGCTACTGGTCACCTGTCCTACCTTGCTTTGATTCATTTTGTTGGGTACTCTTCTCTGGTTGCAAAATAATTTCCAATTGTTGTTCAACTTTTCTATAACGCTCTACTAATTCACCATCAAATCTTGTTCTCATTTCGTCTCATATCACAAGAGAAAGTTAGTCAACTACACGTCGTCAGAAGGCTAAATTTCCAGTTCCAAGTGGTGATAAGCGACACAATATTGGATACGCTAATAACAGCAAAAAAAAGGAGAGGAGAAAGCAGGGTTAAGGGATTGACAGAATGGATCATATCATCATGATAGGAATGATATCGATGACAACAATTACCAGTAATGGATTTGATTAACAAATCCAACAACAATAATACAAAAAGGAAAAAGAATGTCTAAAATTATTGGAAAGGAATTACGACAAAAACGTTTAGGAAAAAGCATAAAAATTGAGCAAAGAGAGCGATAATTGACAAATATCAACATTAAAAAGAGATTCATTCGTCTGTTACTGCAGCAGAATGGGATAGATCGGATAGCAGCGATCAGCCCGCGAAAGAACATCGTCGTAGAGAGAGGGCGATCGCATCTCATCATCACCATCACCATTGTCACGCTGGTCGCTGATAGCACCAGTATCATCACTGTCAACATCACCATCACCACTACCATCATCATTATCGTCGTTTTATCATCATCATCGTCATTATTATTATCAATTATCATCATCACCGCCAATCATCACCAATCATCATCAATTATTATTATTGTTATTATTTATTATTATTATTATTGACTATTATTATTAATTATTATTATTATTAATTATTATTATTATTATTATTATTATTATTATTATTATTATTATTATTATTATTATTATTATTATTATTATTATTATTATTATTATTATTATTATTATTATTATTTAA
>NW_018108224.1:198609-215238 GCF_000183805.2 Loa loa | reverse complement strand
TTATTATTATTATTATTATTATTATTATTATTAATTATTATTATTATTATTATTATTATTATTATTATTATTATTATTATTATTATTATTATTATTATTATTATTATTATTATATTATTAATTATTATTATCACTATCACTATTATTGTTATTAATTATTATTATTATTATCATTATCGATCACAACATCAGCAGTAATAAGTAGTTACAGACTTCCACATAGGTGAAAAGGCGATCACAATGACGTTTGTCCGTATCATTCTGATCGCATTTTCAACAAATAACGTTATTGCATCAATACACGTCCATAGTAACAGACCCGTTCTTAATCCATTTTCCAACAACTCCACGGGTGTGTCACAAACATTCAACAAAATGCATTTCCCTGCGTACTATCCTTGTCCTGTTTACACAACTTATCTGTTCCATACATCCGTTCACTCCATCTTCTTCCGATGTTTTCTTTTTTTTTAACTGTGGAAAAGAAAACTGATTTTTGTGATGATTTTCCCTTCACATTTACTTTCCCGCGGAAAGTTCAATTATCCCGTCAAGTGAATTTCTATCAACTAAAGGGAAAGAGATTTCAAACAGTATCTGATGAAAACTGACTGTACTTCACAGTAGCAATTCCTGATGATTATCATTGTAACAACTACAAAATGAATAAGCGAAAATAGCTTTTAACAAATAAAGCATGGCCGTAAAAATAGTACAGTCCTTATAAAAATATGTTATTTGAATAAAGCTACAATGAAATATTTAGTGTTAACCTAAAAGTTCTGCAATAACTTTTCTTAATTGTTGTGATGGTTGATTAAGGTGGTTGATGATTCTATGATATAACCATCATTTAAGAAATTTATGATAATTTCCTCTAAACGTTTTGCTATTTCCTCCTTTGTTATGAATTAAAAATAAACATTCATTAAAAGAATAAGAAATAAAAGCGGAAATAAAAAAATGTAAAAGGAATGACTGGAAAGAATTTTATGCTATCTTATAATCTATTACTATAACCCATAGAATTTGCATTGTCAGGTTAAGAAAATTAAAGGAAGGGTATGTTATATTCAAATTGTATGACTCTTTTTAATTTGAGATACGAAAAAAACCAAAATAACGTTTTCCTTTATTATAAATCAAATTGAAAAATTTAAAGGAAGAGTGAGTTATATAAGTTAGAGTAAATTATATTTCCTAAGTCATATAAATCTCATAAGTTATTATGAAGTTGCAGTAAGTTGTATGTTATAGTAAGTTGCATATTCTGGCCAACAAAGTCTTGAAACTTTTTATATACCGACTGCTGTGATTTTTTTTCTTCGACTTTTTGTAATTTATTTCTTCAATTTTCAAGTGCTATGATGAGGACGAAGAAAAAGTCAACTGAAGACAATAGTTTGATCAATTTTTAATCTTCCAGTTTGATTTTAAACTTATAGGTCAAAGCAAATAAACACATTGTAAAAGTGTTTTTTTTTTGATGGCTTTGAGCACTTAGTTTGTTACATCAAATATTTCAACATTGTTCCACTAATACCTGAAATGATAGTTAATGTTTGATGTTTTGTTGTGTGGTACTTTACACTATGCTAAAATTGTTCAAATTAGCAAATAATACGACATTAATTAATTAAGGTAATATTCATATTAGTAATGACGCTACATTCTTAGATTTTTAATTACTTCTGTTAAGTTGAAAAGGAAAAATGAAAACGATTAATTTAATAGCGCTAGCTGCTCATTTTTTGTTCATCACAATCAGGAATGAACAACAGTGTATCATTTTTTCCTTTTTTTTCATTTTTGGTTTACACCAATTTGGTAAAACTTGACAAAACAGTTTTATTTCACCTTTTTTTTTGACGTGATAGTTGTCAACTGTGAAATTCCTAAAATTCAATTTTTTGAAAGGTATCATCAATTTTAATTGGTCGTGTATTTTCTACAAATGATTATGGTTTTACCAAAATGCACTTATTAAAAATTTTTGCATTATGCAATTCTCTGCAACGGTTAGAAAAAAATCGCTGATGATATTTTTTAAATAAAACTCATTCTGTCATTCGATATGAAGCAGCAGTGTGTGAAAGTATAATAATTCATGCCAATCATATGGTTGGAAGTGAAATTAAATTGAAGATAATAATTTGAATAATTAAGATATTTTTACTTCGAAAAAGATGAAAATACTGAACGACAAAATCTATAGATTGATCACAGATTAATTGAGAATATAAAAGTACATTTTCGTGTAAGATTTGATTATGATACCGCTGAAGATAAAAATTAACAACATGAAGTTAGCATTGAGCATTGTTAATTTAATATTTAAAATTTTTTTTTACTCACAGATACTACCGACCAGAAATGAAATGCTATATGATGAACTAACTCATGAGTTGCGCTCACACTTGCTACTTTGATTTTTTTTAAAAATGTTTCCTATCATCAAATATTTGATGCTTCACGTATAATACTGTTCTCCAGACTTGCTCAAAGTTTCAAATTTTCGTGTATTAAAACCTTTCAATCATATCTATATTACAATGAAGAGATAAAGTAGGATTATTGGCAAGAAGTCAGGAATTGAAAATTTAAAACCATAAAAGTAGAATTTAATTTCGAAAGATTTCAAGAACTTTGCAGGTTAAATTTGAAATACTTAAATTCGGTTATTATAAATGCTGGAAATCAGTACTGAAGCTTGTTCTGACTTTGTTCTTAAATTTTTTGCATAATAAAGTCAAAATCGATCAGCATTTTAAGAGAAGCTCAAAAATAATGCATTTCAAACGGCTGATAAATTTTGTTCAAAATTTGTAAAGCTTTTTGAGCTCTACTTGAAGACACCTTAAAAAAAGAAAGTGCAAGCATTTGAAAATATTTTGAACCTCCATACACTGAAAGGTGACACATGAGGATTCGTTTTCTGCACTTTAATATTGCGATTGCTTTCAATAACAACCACTCGAGCTTTAGTGTTCGGTATACCATTTTGTAGTATCCCCTGTAAAGCCATTTTTTTCTAATACTTTTCCGCAGTCCATTACAAACAGCATTCAAATTTCCTTGAATTTTCAACTCTTTTCCAGGTCAATTCAAGCCAAAATTTATTTTCACCCTAAAAAACTTTTTTTAACATATAATTTCTAATTATAATTTATGAAGCCACATGTATCAATTACTTAGGGAATATAATCATGTCAAATGTATTATTCGTTATTTTGTATTGAAAAGAAAAAAAAAGAAAAAAAAAGAGCATTCTATCTGATTTAAGAATTTCTTCACATTACCTGTCATTCTCGCGAACTATATACTTCTTATTTTACTTTTACAGTTCTGTCAATCACTTCATTAATGCGATGAAGAGCTAAAGCTTTCATTCAATTGAAATGGTTGCTATTCGATGAAATTAATTAAAACGACAATGTTGGAAGTGACTAATCGCGCGAATGAATGGCAAGTAAGTAAAGCTTTCCTTATTTGTTAGACAATTAGTATTTCAAGTTTTCTATTCACTGTTCAAAAAAAAGTAAGCGAAAAGAGTGCAGATGAAATGAAATTTGAGGTTTTTTCGTCATATTTAATGAAAATGTTCTGTCAAATGTTTTTAATTTTTTCTAAAATTACTTCAGTTCCTAAAATTTTAAATTTATTAGTGGATGGATGATAGAAACACGCAAACAAGCAAAACATTTCGCATAACATTATAGGCTTTCCGTAAATTTTTTCATTAAATTCAGTTTTGCAGTTTTGTAGTGATCCGGCAAGCTTTAGAAGACCGAAAATCCGGTTTCTGGAGTAAATTTACATTATCGTTCTTCTGACCACTAACTTCAATTTCCTGTTAGTTCAAATGGCGCGAACGTAAATAGGAAAAATTTTGAAGTTTTTAAAACTTGAAAATTTATTCCCCTAATAGTAGTTTCAAAAAAACATGCCTTACGCTGAAGGATTACTTAGCATGAAAAAGTTGCGAGTTTTTTGTAAGCTAATAAAATTGACCGTGATATTCGAAATTTTCTAGCAAATTTTTAGCTACTTTACTTTTTCTAAGTTCCTAATTTGAGGATTGAAACATAATAAATGCAACAGACCTAATTTTAATAATTATGCATTTGCTAGATAAAAACGAAGAGAAAAAGTGAAAATTTTGTTTGGAACAGAAATAAATTGCAGGATGAGAAGCAAGATGAAGGACAGGTGAAACATTTTTATGGTACTGAAGGATTGAAAAAGAAAAAGAAGCAAATTTATGCAAAGATGAGAGCAATTGGACGAATGAATTGGGCTCTAACTATGGCGAGGACGTTTGTTAGTTTATTTAATGTTAAATATTATTCTAAATTTGAATTTCATTGAAAATGATCCTAATAATTGGAAGTTTTTCTTTCACATTCAATAAATTTCGTTCTACTATGTCAGTGAACATTTAGTTAGTTAGTTAATTTATTTGGACATTTAATTTCCCTAACATTATTGGCGATTATTATTATTATTGATCAAAGCATTGATAATATACGAGATAACAGCTAAATGATAGGTAATTATTGATTCATTATAAATAATCATATAGTGGTTGGTTAAATCAATTACATCAACTCTATCACTGACACTGTTTGGTCAATAATTACTGACCACCTGATGAATATTATACAATACGAGTTGTGACATTATTCTCATTTAAACATTATTTGATTTAAGCTCCAGATAATTCAGAATGCCTCGCTTTAGTAGATCAGTATGTAGCAGTGCTTTTTTCAATCTCTTGAAGCATCTAGAAGTATTCCCGCTTTTCCTTGATGAATTTAATCATAATCATTTCCATATCGCGATGTAATGCACAGGTTAAATTTCATAGGGGAGAGTACAGCGGAAGATTGCTATCTATATATTTTCGGTCGTAGATATAATTTATTATCAGATTTTTTCCTGTTTTTGTTTTTTTTTTTCTGAAATAATTTTTCTAGCAAATTTAATGTTCAACCGAGCATTATTCGTTTTACTAGCTTTTAGGTATTACACAGCTGATTGAAAATAGATAAGTATTAAATATCGGCTTCCTTTCATCCTAAAAGAAATTGAAGAAAATAAACAGGATTGATTGCTGCTAGCTAGAAAGAGTGATTTGATGATCATATTATAATAAATTAAGGTTACCACCCGTTGCTCAAGTCTCACATCTATAATGCGTAAAATAGCTAAGCTTCTTCTTACATTTAAAATTATTTTTAATTGCTCGCATTCATCATTTATAAATTTAAGCCATTATACGTTTTAGCCATAACTTGGCCTAAGCCACAAATCGTCTCATTTGGAATATGTCTTCCGAGAATTTCTTTTTTCCAAAAGTAAAAAATGTAGATTTGTACCATCACTGGATCGATTGGTAATGAGATGTATCGCTGCGACTGAACAATCGTCGCCACTCAATTTTGCTTCTGAGCTTTTTCCAAAAAAAAAGAAATTCCCCATCTCACTTTTCAATTTATTTTAAACTATCCTCGAATAGTAAGGCATATCTTTGTATGTGTGTGTATGTATGTGTGTGTGTATGTATGTATGTGTGTGTGTGTGTATGTATGTATGTGTGTGTGTGTGTGTATGTATGTGTGTGTGTGTGTGTGTATGTATATATGTATGTGTATGTAAACTCAATATTGAAGGTGTTACACAGTAGATGATGGTGCAATAGCATTAAAAAAGCGAAGAAAAAAAACTCGAAATGAATTCAAACTTTGTCTTCTCACTTGCTTAGACTATGAATTGCTGATCTTTATATATCTACCAGTTTAATTTACAAATATTTCGATCTATAGCATGTCGCATTTCTTTTTGGTTTCTTTTATATATATCAAAACAGCGTAGATCAGTTTTAATATTCTTCAATTTTACCTTTTTGCCAACCAGTATTACCTTCTCTCTTCCTCTTTTTCCTTGTCTGTTAATGAATCATTTTCAGTTGCATAACCAAAATGATTCATCAGTCGGCAAACATCGTCGATCTCTATTTTTCTGATATTTATCCCGATTCCCAGCATAAATTCACCAATTTTCACATTTCATGGCGCTTACTTACCATTCGCATTTTACAGAATTCCACAATTTAACTTCTATATTCCATTAAAAATTGCATTTAAAATGGCTCCACCAGAATTACCAGAACTTCTACCAGAATTCAGCAATTCAATTATTGGATTAAATGATTGTTGCTAAGCGAAAAATTCAACATTTTTCTTCCACATTCCATCCTATCGCCCACTTCCAGGAAGTAATATCTCAGCTGCTTGTTCGTCTACAAAATGAATCGACGAAATGTGGCTTCTAATATTGCTGTGACGGCTGTTTCACAAGTAGTAAGTTGTCACTTCATCCTTAAATATGTAAATTTTTAAAAACGAAAGCATTGTGCTGTGAATACGTCAACAATCTCTTGATCAAATTTTTAGTTGACAGCAAAAATTAGTTTGAAATTTCAAAAGTTTCATAAAAATACGTAAGTTTGAAGTTACAATCACTGTAACTCTTCCATAATGCGGTATTTTCGAAGCACCATTGCTGTAAAATCATAAAACAATGAAGTGGAAAAAATTTTTGCTTAGTTTAGTAAATATTTCTGTCAAATGCAAAACTAAATTAGTTTGGATTTCATAAAATTGGAGTAGAAATGATTAATTCAATTGTTCTAATTCATTAATATGCAAGATAAAACAGATTAACAAATGTCTAATTAGGCCCCAAGTCAGTTTTCAGCCATCAATAAGCGGATTTTTATTGCAAATGACTGTAAGTAGTGAAAAAGCTTGAGGTAGTGACAACTTCGATATTACACAATGTCTTTCTCATTTGATAACGATCGTATGAATTGTAATTTGGTTAAGTTCCTGGATATTCGTTGTTAAACACATTTAAATCAATATTTTACGCAATACTTTACATTGCTGACTTTCATCATTTTATCATATTCAGACGTCCTCAAAGAAATCAGCTTGCAATGTTTCTTAAATCTTATCGATTGTCGAAAGAAAAAAAATTGACTTATGGAACAAAGGAATAACGAATTTTATAAAAGTAAATAATGTTGTAACTTGTTTTCTTCGAAGCTACTAAAAATCATTCAATAATTTCATATTTGCTTATTCTCTTAACTTTCACTAGTCGTTACTGATTGAAACTTTTCTCTTGCTCTTTTTCTTTCTTTTTTTTTCTTTTTTCTTGAGTGAACATTTATGGATCAGTTACAAAATCCATGATATGATTGTGACTATGATAGAGAAGATGATCGTTGTGAATTATGCCAAGTGAACCAAAAAAAAGTTGTATCTGCTGTTAAAAGTACAGCATTGCTTCCACTTTATTGTAAACTTCAACTGATTCATATTTATATTTTCCATCTATTTTTTATTTATACGGATAAGTTAAAAAAACTCAACGAAAATATTAGTACTACAATCAGAATTGATAGAAATAATTATTTAAGTAAGAAATTTGATAAATTTTTGAATCAAATGTTTGTAATGTTTCGGGATATGTGTAATCCAGATATATTGATAATGATAACTTTTATCCTTATCCGAATATCAGCGTGATATGATTGATCCCATCCTGGATGAAGTGATCAACGTTCTGCTTCATATTATGATTAAGACGAATAGTGTAGTGATATGATATAATATAATATGCAGGGGAAAGAGGGAGAAAATGTGAAGAGTTTGAAATTTAAAGCTATTTTGCTAATGGAAGTACATGAGAGGAAGGTACGCGAACTAGAAATGGTTGATAGACTGCTGCTTTCAACTGCTTAATATTTTCCAGCTTATTCTGTTACTCCTCGTACTAACAAGCTTGCTATCCTATCCTATCATCAACAACATCAGTATATATATACATATATATATATATATATATATATGTGTGTATGTGTGTGTGTGTATGTGTGCGTGTGTATGTGTGTATGTGTCTACTACATACAACCACTACTCCGTCTGGCATTTAGCATTTATTATACTTTCACATATTCTGCAATGATTTTTCTCTTTCTAGTTTTTTTTCGTTTTTATACTTGAAGATCATTCTTTTAAAATTAGTAAAAATTCATTCATCGTCATTTGAGTAATCGATGTAGGATGAACATTTTTTTTGCCATAAATTTTTTTTTTTCCCATTCTATTCTTTCTTATTTTTTTTTTTTTTTTACATTGCAATTTATTAGCGCAATTATCCTCATTTTCTTCCCATCAATCATTTATTCGTTACTTATCGTGAATATTGTTGATGGATATTAAAGAACATTAGTAGAAATCATTTAAACGTTAAAATGAGCTCTATTTTTTTTGCGCAATAATTTTAAGCAAAAGCTTTTCCCTATTAGAAAATGAAAGCTAAGGAAATAATTCATTAAGCGCAATTGGCGAGAGCTAACCTATTTCTATAAATGATTTGCTTTGGACACTATTCCGATACACGTTACTACCAGATCGTTTCATTTATTTATTATCTGCATACCTTTTTTCATTCAACATCATTTTATTCTGAATTATTTTTTCTCTTTCCAAGAGAACATTTTGTGAGGAAATGTATAGGCAAAGTGTGACACAAATTTACTGTGTTGTCACTCATCAAATCTTACAATTAGAGCGTGATACCATTTACCGGGTTAGCGTTAAAATGTGTCTTTATATAGAATGTGTCACCCAAACTTGTTATCAGTTGATTAAATGCAATGCATAATTTTATGGCATTATTACTAAAATCGAAATAGTGAAAAATGGCGGCCCTCTACGACATGACTCGTCGCTTAACAAAACATCAAATTGATAGCTACACCAAAAAAATGGAGGAAGACGAATTGCCGACAGTTTCATTAGACAATGTCGTTGTTAGTCATTACTGTGGTATCACATTTATCAATGTTTAATTCTTTTTTTTTAACTGAAACTTCATATACCAACAATTTGTGGGAAAAATCAAAGTCTATAGGCGCAATTATTATTGTCGTAATTGTCTATGTAGAGTTAGTTAACTGTAGTCTTTCATATCCTATCAACTACTTTGCTTTTTTGACAGTATCCAGAAATTATTCTGGCGAATTGTTGTAGGGTGAAGAGCGCTTGCCAAGCTCGCAGTGCAAGATGACGAGGACATTATGGAAATTAATTTACAGGAGTTTACTAACAGCAGTGCATACTATTAATTTTTTATTTGTAGTCATCATGACAGTTGAATTTCTAATTAAAAGGATGAAACTTAATTGTCATTTTCATGTTCAACTATTATCGCTGGATCTTTTGCAGACAATCGAAAAACTACCGGACAAAATGCTCCAAGCAATATTTTCATATTTGTCACCTTATCAAGTGCTCATTGTTGGACAAGTCTGTAAGCGATGGAAAGAAATTGCTCAGAGTCCATCGCTATGGCATCTTATCTCTTTCCGCCCATCATATGGTGGTTTACAAGTTCGTCCTTATATTCCGACAGTTTCATAGTTAAACTATCTTAATTTAGAATTTTTATATTTTTTGCTTTCGTGTTCCTGTTTACTTGTTGACTTTGGTGTGCCTGTTTATCATAAAAAGGTTGGAAATTCCGATTGTGTAGTGATGACAATTTTTCAGGTAACCAATCAAGATTATTTGCTGCATTTGATTGGATCACGTTTTACAGAATTACGAGTGGTTGAACTGGCAACCGATCTGATAACGCCTAATGTACTTCATGAGTTAGCTGCTCGATGTCCCCAGCTTTGGTCTATGACATTAGGTAGAACTTCTAGTTTTTCATAGTTTATTATCTAGCCTAAAAAGGCAGACAGAAATGAAGTAAATTTTCGGCAAGTTTAGTCAAATGCAGTCAAAACGTATTCAACATCAAATTTGTCATATCCATTTGGTCATTCAGCGTAGCATTTCTTGGTGCTAAAAAAATTCATGATTGTCGGGGAAAGATTTTGTAGTTTATTTTTGTTGTAACTCCGCTACGTTAATAGTAATCCTTAGTGGTCTTATACGATATGGTACAATATCGCATTGATACAATAATGGAGACGAAATTAAAAATACACAGTAACTATTAAAGGATACCAAACGGTCTTGTCGCTCGTGCTGTTGAATTATTAAATTGTCTCTTCTCTGTCGTTGAAACATTGTCGAAATTGAATGTCTGACTATGCTGTTACCTTGAGTGGTAGCGTGAGCTATCTGATTGAGTGACTCGAGAACTGTCGGATTGAGTTATTGAGTCGGAGTAAATGAGTGCAGGAGCTGTCAGATTGAGCGACTGGGGGGCCATCGGATTGAATGACTGCGGAAGTGGTCGGATTGAGGACTGCGGGAGCCATCGGACTGAGGACTGAGTGACAGCAGGAGCCATCGGATTGAGTGACTGCGGGAGCGGTCGGATTGATTGACTGCGGGAGCCATCAGATTGAGTGAGCTCGAGCTTTTTGGATACCGTAACTGCTCTTCCCACTGATCCTTACTCCTTTTATAGTGGGAGTGGTTTAACATTCCAGATTCATTGATTTAACTGCCAGACTAGAGGTTTTTTACAAGATTTAGACATTTGCACATAAGTTCTTTACAACATTCCGACAATTGCATGTAAGCTTGATTAACAGATTGGGTAAAAGGTTTACAACAAAGGGATTTGTCTGCAACATCTAAGCACTGCAATTAAAATTGGTAAAAAAAAAATTGGAAGAGTTGGACTTGGTTCATCACTTTGGGTATCGAAATATTTGTTTTATTAATTTTGTGTAACAAATCATTTACCTGAGAAATATTCTGAATTCTACTTAAAACAACTCATGTCATTTTTTTCGGCTTTGCCGACAATGGTATCGATAAATCGTCCATTTCCCTATTAATTAATATAATAAAATGATTCGAATCAATCACTTGATGACCAGAGTAATATGTAGAATCTCCTTGTCTTATTCAGAACTTTTAAGGGATATGATCTATCACAGTTTAGCATCATTTAATCGTAGTTATTTGTTTGAAAGTTATCAGTATATCTATACAAACTTCAAACCCACAATTTTTCCTTCTATGATATCATTATCATTTCATTCATTGTTCATTCGTTATGCTTAATTGATAGATTTCTCAACAGCGATGCAGCTGCACGATTTCTCCGATTTGCAAAGTTTTCCGAGCAGATTACGCTCTTTAACAATATGTTTAAGTGGAAACATTTTCCTGGAAGGATTTTTGAGGAAAGTTTACACATTCATCTCTTCCATGGAAGTACTCCAAATTATTGGTAATTAATACACATTTCATTTTAATAACTTGAAATACCACTGAATTGAAGAACTTTGAATCAGATTAAGTCAAATATTCGAAGCAATAATTTCAGCAACCTTTTATATCTAGATTTTTTTCTCTGATAATCCTAATCGGTTTAGGATTTCGCAAACGTTTACAGGAACATATGAAAAGATAGAGGACGAAGAGGAAGAAGTTTATGAGACAGTGAATGTACATAAACTAAAACAATTCATACCGAATCTTCGTGTTGTTAACTTTTGGGGTGTTAGTTTGTTTATTCATTTATTTGAATTTTTTTCAAATTACTTGTCAAAAGTTTAATTCGCATTCGTCGAAGTCTTTTATGTTAGTGTTATGACAATATTAATCTTTTTTTCAATCCCTTAATCTTTTGCATTTCCCACAACTGCTGAGTAAATGATGATAATGTAGGAAATGCAAGGAATTTTATTTAAACCAAAATTCCAAATTTCTTTTCCTGTTGTCCCTTTAGAAAAGAAGCCTTACATGATTTTAAGTTTTAAACTTTCTCTTGAATTTCATTTTGTATGGTATCATCTCTGCTTTTTATACGTAATGAATAGAAACTTCAGGTGCCTTTCATAACAGACGAGCATGTCGAATCGATATCATCCAACTGCGCCCATTTAGAATGCCTTTGCGTCAATTATTGTACAAAAGTTACTGGATCCTGTCTTAGACTTGTGCTGCAACGTTGCAAGAAACTTAGGAGTCTTCTTCTCGCTCACGCAAGTGTGTTTCTCGCGAGTGATCAATTTACTTTAACTGGCTAATAAATAAGAGTACATTATCAGGTTGTATGAGGCTTCCTGGATTATATCTCGATCTACTAGTTATATTGCTTTACTATAGCTCTTGTAAATAGAATGTCTCTTTCTCTAGAAGTTAGTATATGAAAGAAGTCTTTACATGAGCAAATATTTCGGAACATTGCAAGATTAACTGATAGAAATATTATTGGAATGGTTAGGAACAAAATGACTTTAAAGAGTGGAAATCAAGCCACTATATGCGCAATTCATTAAATGAAATGAACTTTAGCACTTGACAATGAAATCATAAAATCTGTGGAATGGGAAACAACATACATCGAAGAACTAAATATCTGTGGTACTGAGCTATCGTCTGATACATTAATTAGCACCTTAACGCGACTAAAACATCTCATTTGGCTTGATGCATCTTGGCTAGAAAATATGAATGACCAGGTGAGATCGTAAAGTAATACTTTGTGCAATATTCAAAGATTTCGTCAAAACAAAGAGATCATAGTCAGGATTACACATCTTCAAAACATTTATTAGCTCATCATTTTCAGGTTCTAGAAGCCTGGCTGGGTTCAGATTCCATTGTAAATTTGCAGTATCTTAACTTAGACACCTGCGACTCGCTGAATGAAGCATCATTAACGGATCTCATATCCAGGATGGGAAATCAATTACTGGGCTTAAACTTGGGAGGACATCATAAATTACTGGAATATTTTTGGACAAATATGATCCCAAAGCTTAAAAACATCAAGTAAGTTTCTTTTTTTTAGTTCAGTATATTCATCTACATCAGTTTATTGTTCTACTGGTTAATTCGAACCGTACTTGTTTGTAACAAGTCCTACTGCAACGTACAATTTATCAAAATTCCATGCTATCAATTTCTGTACATGTATCCTTGTCCTAAAAAAAAGAATGTATCCTTCGAAATCCGCAAAGTGGAAGTATTTTTCACTGAGATTTTCATTTACAAAATGTTGAAACTTAAATACATCGAGATATTTCGCAGAATACTTGTCATGGGAACGGCGGAAGATTGTTGCTCAAAAGTACTCGCAAAAATTCATATTGATCAATTTATTGATAGTATCGCGCAAAATTGTCCAAAACTATGCCGTCTTGAGATTCGCTGGGATGATGGAACATTACGATTCAGTGATAAATCGAGGTGAGATATTTAAATATCTACATTATTTAGCACTTCTGTCTTCTTTTTTAGCGTTTGTCCCCTATATAATGCAGGGTCCGCTTTTCTGGTTCTTGGGGCCATTTTGCTTGATCATGCGCTTAATCGGACTATTTTTATACCATACAACATTGGTCATTCAAGGCTATCGCTAGACTTAGTGAAAACACAATCGATCGGTAAAGTGTAAAAACAAATAAAGCACTTCCGTAGCTCACCCAAAATTTCAACTAAATTGCTGAACTTGAATACACAATTGGAGCATTTTGATGTCGCCATACCAGAGAGTTCACGATGTATTACCAGTCTGCTTTAGCAAATTCATCGATACTCTTCGACTGAAATGTCTGAAACTGCATTCGGTAGTACTATCTGATGGTCAGTATTATGAATTGGTACGCGCCAATTTTGAGCGAGCTGATCGGCTATGCGTTGTCAGGTGAATAATCATTTTATTTATTATATTAGTAGCTGTAAGGTAAGTTAATAGGAATCCCTTTGATTGTAGCTATTGTTCAGAAAAAAACTAAATAACTCCAAAAATTATCTCATTCCTAGCGTATACCATTCCTGATTTTTTTTGCAAAATAGCACCTTCATTGAATGTACTTTGTGAGGAGGATGAAGCGTTATTACTATAATGGTACTCTGATGATAAATCAAAAAACATGGCATGTATCATTCATGACAATCCTCAGATCAGCCATCAATTACGCTTAATTTGGTACGCTAAAAAACTAGGTATCAGTGACAATTTACAGGACATTGGAAATGTGCCGTACGGGACTAATGCATTGTTCAAAATATTACAATCAGTTACTATTCAACTAAGTGTGAACGACGACTTATATCTTTCATACCTTTTATGTTATATAATTCAATTAATCAGTGCTATATCTCTCCAATCTACAAAACCCTTTACTGATTAACAAGGATCTCCCTCCAAATCACCAAATCAGTTATCACGTAAGCTCAGTATTTGTATTGACTTACAAGCGTGCGTCTATATGCCTCCCCTGCTGTAAGTACGCAAAAAACATTTAAATTTTCGATTTTCGCGTTCGTGTATGTGTTCATGTTTGTGTACAACTCATAGAATATGGTGGAAATTACGGACAAAGTATATGAGTAAATTCATGCGAAAAATATTCCTTTTTTCTATCACCTTAAGTTGTACCAATATGATTTAATGACTTCATGTATGCTCCGTGTTCTTCGGGGTAAGAAATTTCGAAATAAGAAAATAAATGAAACGCCCGGATCCAGATTTTTTTAAATCACGTTTTATTCTTTCGTTCACGTCAAACAGAATTAATCTATCACCTTCAGTGATGCGTATCAAAAATACAATGATTTTTTTTTTCTTTTTCGATGTAAAACTCAAAATGCAAGTATGTAATATTACTGGTAGAGTATGGCAAGAATTTCTGTGCAGGGAAATGCAAAAGTGATGCAGAGACAAAAAAAAAAATCAGAACAAAAAGCAAATAAAATTAGATAAATAACAACACAAGTTATCCGTCAAATTCTACATTTCGCCATCACAGTGAATGTTACCAGCGTCTAACTGAAATAAAACTACACAAATAATAAAATACTTTAGAGATAACAATGGATTACAACGAGCAAGCCGTGTGAATCTTCCCTAAACAATTTGAAATGCAAACAAACTGGTGTAAGACAGAGCATGCTGCGTTTTGGTATATTTGTAATTCTTCAAAATTGAATAGAACAAAATTCGCTGAAACTAGTATTGTTTTTAAGAAAAAGAAAACGGAGAATTGGAGAAAGGTTAGGAGTAAAAACAACACATCACATCAGACAATAGGTGATTGTTAACTATATCATAATCTGACATTCATAAACAGATGTGAAAAATGATCGCCAATCCGTACAATGCACTGATGACCCAATAACAACAGGTATGCCTAATTAATGTTTTCGATGGGACAACAAAAAGGAAAAAAAAGCAACCTGCTTCTGCTTCGTGTTTCAAATATTTTGCAAAGTGTTTCCCTAGTAAGTTCACAGATTTCGGGATTTTCATAATAAATTTTGTCTTGCTCAAAATCCGAACATTCACTCCTAACAAAATAATTCAAAAATCCGCAGATTTATGCACAGAAAAAAGGTTGAGGTATAATAATTGGCCATTACTTAAAACATATTTTATAGCATCAATGACTGAAATGATAAATACGAGAAGGATAATCAATATTGTTCACATGAATAATAATATAAAATTGTATATGTACATTGTCATCCATGAAAGAGCAAAATTCGACTCGAACGACATCAAAACGAATAAAATATCACGAAATATGAGGAGAATTAATGAGATTAGTGGATAAGCAATTGTGATTGCATGTAAATCTCAAATAGTAAGACGTTGACGAGGCGTGACAAAATAATTTGAGCAAAAATGTTTAAAGATAGATGTCACACACTTTTCAATGATTACTAAGCTTCGCAGGAAGAAAGCGGCTATGCTTTAAGTCTGAAAAATAGATGTTGGCAACTGCTAATTTGATTCTTATGAAAAGAAAATTTAAAAAGACAGAAAAGGAAAGAAAAATACTAGCTATTCTTGCAATCAAACAAAGCATTAGATGTAACTATATAAATGACCGCTACACAAAAAATTCCCAGTATCTATAAGTCATTTACAAATACAGTATTACTAGCAGTAAGGCAACTAAGCAGAAGTCCGCTGACTGAAACAGAGTTAGAGAAATAGAATGCAGAACATAAAGAATGACATGAATTCGGAACAGCTATTTCAGTAGTCAAAACATTAAAAAAAACAAAATAGAATAAACTGCCACTAATCCTGAGCTTACACTTCCTAATTTTTGCTTGTTTTCTTAACCTTCTTCTTATCAGTTCTCAGTATCTTTTTATCCCGCTTATCATTCACATCCTTTTTATCGTCTACCTCTTTGGCGGAGTTTACATTTACATCCTCCTCTGTTTTTGACAGTTTGATAACTTTCTTGTTTTCTGCACTTCTCTTCAATTTCTGAACAGCATCAGCATCACAGGAACTGCAAGCATTTTCCGTCTCGACGAAGCTCAAACTGTTCGCGAAGCCATTCTCAAGAGCTTTTACAGAGCCGTCATCGGGTGTTTCGTGCCCACTGGCACTAGCAGAATCAGGTTGATCGTCGACTATTTCCGAATCATTACCATCATACGTATCATTGCGCTGATAGATGGAATGTTCAATTGGGTTGCGCTGTAAAAGCTTGCGGTATAAAACAAAAAGAAGTTGACAAGCAATATCTAGTTCTCACCTAGTACCATATCAGTTCCAGCCACTATTACAAAGGAGAAAAAACGGATCTCCCAATTTTTTCGGGAATTCCCAGCAAAT
>NW_018108224.1:193728-198342 GCF_000183805.2 Loa loa | reverse complement strand
AAATATTTTATAAGTAACACTACATAAAATTGGCGTTGAACTTACAGTAATTTCACATTTCTGGCCATTGATTATGTGGATTTTCCCATGTTCCAAACATTTATCTGCGGAAGGTTTGCTTTCGAAAACAACAAAACCAAGTCCTCTAGGATTGCCCAAAATTTCAACTTGCTCAACAGTCCCGAAATTGTCAAAATACTGTCGCAAGTCATCAACAGTGTGCCATGCCCAATGTATTCCTGAAATAAATACCTTCAAAACTGAAGAGGTATAACCATTTGTAACACCAAAGAATATTACATCATTTATCTCTCCAAAGAATTTTACCTGATAAGGATAACTTGCATCCCGGATCAGGCTCAATTTCTAGGAACGATGGAGGATGATTCGGAAGGAGGGGTGACATCTGTTCACGAGGTATAGCCCGCTTTGGATCAACCACCTAAACAAAAAATTTCGTAAACAAACATAAGCATAAAGCTTGACACAATAATATACATACACTGAGAACAATTCCTAAACGTCATCTGACAGCAAATGAATACATACCTTATTGTTTATAGTGTGAGGTCTGTCAGCCATAGCAGCCTCAGCCATTTGTATAGTTGCAAATGTAACAAATCCAAATCCACGTGAATACTTTGTCTGTGGATCCCTGATAACTATACAGTCCACCACAGTACCCCATTGTGAATAATACTGCCGTAGCTTCAAAATACGAACTCTTAGATATATAAGTATAGGACGTCGTTCATCCCTAAATGGGCCGAAAACCCAGCAACCTTCAGAAAAACCTATAGTGGTAGTTACTCGTGATTTTAAATACATTTATATATTCTACAAGGCATATTAGGGATTTCGAAAAACTTTATAACCAGATTTTGATTCATTCGGGAAACATCATCCTTAACGACTTATTAATAACCATAATCAGGTTGCAACTCATCTGCATGTGAATAATACCTGCTCGTCGGTAGTTTCGTGACTCAAACCACCAATAAATAACTTTCGGGGCTGAGGTGGACATTCGCTGTTGTAATGTCCTACCAAAACTCCATTTCGATGTAGTGGTGGGAAAGTATTTGGCGTGAAGGGAGGAAAAGGAAAAGGATGAAGTGCAGGGATGTAAGACATGCGTGGAGCATTAGGAACACTCTGTAGCGACATAAACATCGGATGTGGGACATGCACTCCTCCTGAAATTTATCTGCTGTAATGACATTCAAATTCATGGCAAGTTCTAAATAGAGAATAAGTGATGACATAACTTCAAATAAATAATTCTAAAAACTTTTAACTCCCAAAAACGACATTTAATGGATGAAAGAAAAGGGAGGTTCAACTATTCCACACATATTAAAACCAACCAGAAGAATATACAGGTGAAAACATATTGGATTCCTTTCAATCAGTTGACCAGTAGACACTTTCTGAGACCAGTACTGAAATTACGAATATCTGCACACCCTTGTGAAATTACAATGTCACGTACACGAGCAGCGGTTTGAATTAATCTTAAATTACATTTTATGGGTTTCAGAATTACGAATAGAAGGACCTCGTTTCGTTCCCTTACGAGATCATGACCCTAAGATATGAAGCAGAGAATCCAACTGGACGAAGTCTGATCGGAGTTATGAAATGGAAGAAAGTGAACCTTTAAACATCATAGAATAAAACTGAGGGGGCTCTAAAATCGTTTAAAAATGGAAGCATTTGCGTGGAGTGTGATAAAAAGCGAGTGTCCAATAAAATGCTGCAGTGAACACAAACACTAAAATAACAAGCAATATACAGTGAAAGTTTTGCTTACGAAACTCAGGCTTATACTATAAGCGTGAGTTTTCGCTTTTTTTCTTCGTCAGATGTTATTTCGAATTCAGCACCGAATTCCATGTGGGTTAACAAAATATCTATCGATAAAGTGAAGGCGGGGAAATGAAATCAGTGGAATCCAGTCTCACGTCTTAAGATAAATGGTGTCCCAAAATATGTCGGTTCCTCTAATTCTGAACAACCAAATACAAATTGCACATGAACAGCTGTCCTCATCCGGTTATCCAGCTCGAGATTTACCAACCTGCCACCGTACCCAGTAAAATGCTGCGGGATATTGGACGTATTATTTTGTTGCAGCTCAAAAGCTGAGTCGGGAAGAGAACGGAAGGTTCGGAGGGATTCTTCCTAATTTTCAATAGCAATGAAGTTTTCTTAGGAAGCTCCGTGAGTCACTAATGCCCATACAAAACAGTTCGAAAAAAAGAAAACACATCGCATGGGTATGATAATGGATTTAACAGGAGATACAAGCATGAGACCCGGATGACGATATATTTGAGGTTATTAATTAGCTGCATGAGACTTTCCAGAATCCATCTTCAAGGTGTGTTAGATTTGTATAGAAGTTCTAAAAGTTTGTTTTGTATTTTCCGCTGCAAGTTATGCATTACATGTATCTGTAACTAATCCGAACATTTCCTCACTGAAATATTCCAACCACTCAAAGAACAGAAGTATAATGTTGGTGAAATATCGCCGTCCACTTCCCTTCTCACTAATGTCTCTTTAAAACATGCTGGATTCAGGAGGCGTGAAAAAACTTATGAAAACGACCAGACGCTCCTTATCATAGGTCAAATGGATTTCCAAAAGTACTGCTATTTTCAACAGTTCAAAGAAAAATTCAAGGAAAACCCAAAGGATGGTGAAATGCAACGGCTAACGAGACAGCAAGATTGCCAAATTCAAAAAGCATTTACTACAAGAAACACTCAAGTCAGCAATCCATAATGATTGATATGTTTTCCGGGCCATACATTCCATGAGAAATTCAGCATTAGAGGTTGGCTGGAAATGTTCATTTCTCTGTTTTTGCAACGCAGTGTCATCACGGAGGATATTTTGGGTAAACCAGAAAAACTGCAAATCTTTCTAAAAACCATTCTAAATGCCGCCTGCAATATTCCCCAATTGGAAGAATATAAAAATCTTATAATCCTGCATCAATCTGACGTAGTAACCAAAATCTTAATTCAATATAGAAGTCTAGTGCTGTTAAACAAGTACATCACAACATACATTAAATAACAAGGCAGATGTTTTTGAACTTAGAAGTTGGAATTCACTGAAAACCCGCTTATAATAAATGACCTTAGTTTGCTACACACGAAACGTCCCGGCACTTCCCAGAAATGCATCCACCTTCACCAATTTAAAGACGAAAAACCTGTTTTTTTGCAACTTCGCATACCTGCCTACTACATTACGCGACACCTGCTTTGGTATAGCAGATGTACGAACCACGTCCTCTTAAGTCTCCTACTTCGACTATAAGATTTTCAAAACAGAAAAGAGTTGATTTGGATTTCCTTTCATTGTCACTTTTTTCCCTTCCTGAACCATTCTACTCCAATAAATTTATTTTGGTCCTCGTTGTGTAACACTACCAGAAATTTATTGCATTGTTCCTGTACAAAACTAGAGACGAGGCATGGTCTTTCACGAAACTTTCCAAGTTTTTTGGAACAAAACAAAGTCTGGAAAAGTTGCACTATTACACGTAAACGATTGAAGCAGCTGCACCGTCATCATGATATGTACGTACAAAATGAATTGTTGGTGATGCCGAATACAAAGACGGAACAGTAATGACCTTTCTTCTCCCTTTCTGTGAAAAGCTTGATGGGTAACATGCCAAGCAACCAAGGCGCCAACAAATTTTTTTTTCTATGTGTGTGAGGTCAGTCCAATCCAACGTCTCTCCCAGCCACTTCCATTATCTTCAATGAATAACTAGGCAACTCCGATCTATGGAAATCTTTACCTCATCCTTAATGTTATTTCTCTTTTGCAAATTCTTCCATATACTCTAAGGAAAACTGCCTCTTTCCCTTGCAAAAATGCTTCAAAATTTGTTTTGCTTAAACAACACACAAACTAAGCATTCCGCAGCACAATTTCAAACTGCTTTCATATCGTACATAAGAAATCGAGCTACTTGCGAAGAAAACTCACTTGGACACCCTATTGATTAATGAGATTCAAAGCAAATGAAAGATCAATGATCACTTTACAAATTAACCAACAATTCCCTTTTCTTCATTAAGTCGAATGATTAGAATTAAAAATCGTGCCTGTCGCAGAAAAAAGAAAAAAGCGGGTAATTTATGCCGTCATCCAAAATAGTCAACCATTAACTAAATACCGCAATGGCAATACTATTCCTCCACCTTAACAACATATGGCTTACAAACAAATCAACTGTGTTGTGTAACTACCTAAACTTTCCGGCCACTTGTATCACATAACCCCTAGATAGCAGTACATTTGTAAGTCCGACAGAACTTTCGCAAATCTCCCGATAAAAATTTACAATGCCAGGCGTTAAAATCGCTCTTTTCAATCTACTCATCGGTCAAAAGTTATCAGTGGTTCGGACATACGGTCTTCACCAATCAACACCTGGTACCACATTTCCAGCTTGCTTGGAAGCTTCTGGACTACATAACCCGTCGTGGTTCGAAACTGTCCAACCGTTGCCACTTCCACACCGTGCTGAAATAAGTATCCGGATACGGGTTTCGTGGAAGGCTTTGTGTGATAAAAGGCGAAATA
>NW_018108224.1:187094-192575 GCF_000183805.2 Loa loa | reverse complement strand
GAAAAAGAAAAAAGAAAAAACACACTTCATATCGAAGCGCAAATCGAATTGAAATAAAATCTACAACTTGCAAAACGACAACTTCAAAGTGTTTAAATATATTCACAATATAATTAAACGATGTGTCATACACAATCTTCGTTGAAAAATATTAATATGACCAATGATAAGAAAAGGGAAACGAAATAAAAATAAAATCGTGAGTCGATTTGGTCGCAAACTGTCGACTGTTGACGCCCTTGCAGTCGATGCTGTTTCAAAAACAAATAATGGTCTTTCGAAAAACCCATTCACAATCCGAAATGTTAAAAAATAAGAAGCATAAATACAAAATATTGAAAACGAAATCCTGGAAATTATAAAATGCACGAATCGATATAAAAATTAAAAAAAAAAAGAAAATTGAAATAAATGTGGAAAGATATGACGGTCATTATTCAGATATTGAAATAGCTTCAAAATGTGTTGGGGCAATTCCAAAATCTTCTAAGGTCTTCGGGAAATGTTTCAAAAGCACTCACTACGAATTCTTTCAATTCAAAACTGGACCAAAATAAAAAAATAGATAACAGATGCAAAATAGTGGAGCAAAATAATACTAAACCGATTAATTATAAAACAATAGTGCATATAAAGAAAAAAAACGCTTTGATGGACGATCTGTCCGAATACAATTATTAAAACAAAAGCTATTCAAAATATCCACAGTATTCCTTGCTGCTGTTAGTCTAATTTTTAATACCTTGAAACAGGTACACTTGGCATGATTCAAGCTGAAAGAGAACATAATGGGGAAGCGAAATCATAAAACAGTGGGTTTCGTCTACAAATCACGCCTAATTACCGAAATTTAATGGGTTAACATACGGTAACATCGTTTATTTTCTACGACTGGTATTTGTCATAATCAAAATTTGAGAAAATACCTACTTTCATGCGAGGTAAAGATACAAATATCAAAAGTAGAGCATTGTAATAGTCTTAAATTTATTAGTGACGGTGGGTAAGGATGATTATCTATGTGAACATTGGGGCCGATTTGGTTGCGAGTGGTAGTCTAAGTGTCCAATTACATGTTTCAACCTAGAAAATATTCCTACCGAAGCGCAATATCTGTGTGAGTAATACTGATGTACAAGTGATGGCTTCCAATTATATCACTACTTGTTGCCATCCTCTTCATCAGACACTATCAGAAAAATATTGTCATCTGGCTCTTCGCGTGAACTGGGATGGTCTGAAATTTGTCCTTTTTGTTTCCTACTAATTGAAAGCATGAATGAAAAACTGAAAAAGAATAACCCTAAATTTTGAAGTAATGTCGCAAAGAACGAAATGATAACAATTTTGGTTACCCGACCTCCCGAGGAATAATATCGTAATGTAGCTTAATTACCATGTTCATCTGGAATGATGGCTACCATATCGCTGATTTGTCGTTTTTGACGCTGCTGCGGACGAGTTGTCGACGATCGAATTTGTGAAGTTTTCCGTTTGTTAAAACTAGAAATTCTGGAAGTTGGACCACCGCAAGTTCCAGGTGAAAGCATCAGCGGTGGTGGCAACTTGCCTACCGAAGAAAGTGGCCTTGGTGGTCCAGCGGGTGCAGGAGCCCTCATTTTATTAATCAAGACGGTGTTCTCTGTAGTCATCGACATTCGCTGCTTTAATGATGGATCGTTATGAAGCCTAACGCCTCCAGCTCTATTGTAAGCATTTGTGATTAATTCCGTGACAACTTCTACAGATGTCTGGCCACTCACGGTAGATTGACCAACTACTACATTGACCATTTGCTGAGCACTTTCTGGATTATTCACTCCCAACGCACTACGGATGTTAGGCGGAGGTTGAGACATATCAGGTGGCGGACAGTTTAAACCTACTGGTCCTGATATGAGATTTGGCGGTGGAACAGCCATGGAAGATACCAAATTAGCAGGTCTCAGTCCCGAAGTTATTCCACTAGCAGCCATCGGCGGAGGGGTGGGAAATGCAGGGCCAACAGTTGGTGCTCGAGGAGGTGGCAACGAGAAAGAAGGTGGAGGAACATTCATTGAGGGTAAACCGCTCAGTACAGTACTGTTTGTCAATAATCCTCCTTTCATATGTGACAAACTTCTCTGGAGAGTTAGGTTTGAAGAAGGTCCTGTCCTTGAATCAGCAGAACTCGTTGGTTCGGTATGACTTAATAAATTAGTAGTGTTGGAAGATGTGCAAACATTTGTTCTCGCAGTCAATGATGGTGCTAATGGTGGAGGAATTGAAAAATCAGGAGGTGGGACGCTAACGGTAGATGATCCGGAATGTAATGGCATTAATGGCTGTGCGGTGGCAACGGCATTCCCAGGCTGTGGTTGTAAGTTCTGTGGAGCAGTGTTGTTTCCAGGTAAAGCATTTAGAGCGTTACTGGTGGAGGTTGAAGAAAGTGGTTGAATGGTACCAACTGCAAGCTCCGAAGGATACGCCGGAGCAGAACCAGTTGATGCTGGTACTTTCTGCGGTGGCACGATATTCGAACTTTGCATGGTATTCAAAAGAACCGTACTCGATAATTTGCTCGGTAATACAGCTGGACTATTTATAGAAGCTGTGCCAAAAGGTGGAGGCGGTTCGGAGAGATTTGGAAGAGGTACTTGCGCACTATTTTGAATCTCGCTCGATTTCAAACGAATAAGACTTTCATGATATGTGCTACAAACAGTATTGTCGGTATCCACTGAATTTGGCACTGCCCTGAAATATTTTTGTAGTTAAAAAACAATAAAGTAAACATTTGCCTTTATTCTATCTCATTGTCAAGTTGATTCAACGAAAATATAAATAACAAGTTATATGGAATCAGGGAATAACCGCGGCAGGCTCGGTTTTACAAAACTAGAAGCACAAATATAGTGTTGAATGTCATTAGAAAAGATTCGGTATCATTTAAGCAATTTGATGTTAGATTTTGTCACTTTTAAATGAATCCCTAGGAGAACTCTCTAATTCAAGGGAGGTTAACAATTATACTAAATCATAAGGAAACTGCAACAAATACCTCAATGAAACATTTGAGGGGAAATCAGGCATTGGAGAAGCAGGCTTATTCGAATGGGTGAAACTAGTCGGGCCTTGTGATCCCGAATGCATAAAGCAGTGCTGACTTACTGCTCGTACGCCACTATCATTCTCTGCAAGTGAATATACAAACCACATAAAGAGGATGTAGTTATAACAAAACAGATTAAAAACGTCCCCATCATATCAGTAGTATTTTTTGCATGTATTCCAGTGTCATTCAAATGAATTAATACAGCATTCATACAGCACTTACCTCCAGCTTCTAGTTTGTTTAAAGCATTTGTTTGCACCACAGCATATGCTGAGGTTGCTGATTTGTCAGGAGTGTCGTAAATTTGTCGTCCGATGGAATGAAATGCTTGACTCGGACTGGCTGTATTACCAAAGCTTATTGGTGGTGCTGGGCCGTCAGTAAAGCTACCCATCTGAGGTGGCAGATCATTACTGATTTTCGGAAATAATTCATGAGAAAGTCCGCTTCCCGAAAATCTGGAACTACCATCACCGAAGTTTAACCTGCTAAATAGTGGCTTAAGACTGAGATCGCATGCGCTCGTTGAAGGAATCATTGAAACAGACTGATCTAAATGCGCAGGACCGTTCAGGCCAGGAAACAGCGGTTTCTTACTGTTGATAGAATGTACTGCCTGCTCCGAACTTGAACCTGTGTGAGGTACACGATCGGCTGCAGCAGTTGAATTCGACCCACCATCGTTCCTTAGCAATGTACCACCACTCCCCACTCCAACTCGACTTATATCTTCGAACATTCCGTGCTCATTCAATCCGCCACTGTAAACTGCCCCATTCTTACCACCCAATACTCTCTGCGAATCGCTAGAAACATTTCCGACTTCACCGAATCCCATTCGACCGCCGCCGTACCTTTCTTCACTCCGCACATTGACTTCAGGATCATTACCAGGATTCAACCGTATGTTTGCATTCGTGACCACCTGGGGTGGGTCGAAAAGACTTGGTAATCGGAAACGTTGCTCCAGTTGAAAAGCAGTCGTTCCTCCGTTCATTTGTAATGAACCTGTAAAGATGTTAAAAATAAGCAACCAGAACAAAATGAATAGTTTTTCTTACCTTCTGCAGATAATCGTCACTCATGAACTTCCTCCCACCACATAAATAGTTCGTCTTACACATCACTGGTTGCGAAAAGGCAAATAAAAGCAGAAGAAATTCCAGCAAAAGAAGTACTTTCAAACATGAGAATTGATAAAATACCACTAGACGATGAAGCAGAAGGATGCAAAGTTTGGGGTGGAAGCGGAAGATCCATTCTCAAATGCACCGGAACGCGAATGTATAGTTTCTCAATATCATCCTTCACCTCCATATATATTTCTCGCAGTGTACTGTGAAATTGTATAAGGATATAAATAACAAATCAACCATTATTGTTTAATGAACATAGAAAAATGATAAATCACTGAATGGATTGCCATAAATCTATCCACGAGTCAAAGATGATAGACTTAAGAGGTGAATTCAAATTTGTGGTACATATGATTCATGACATAAGATGATAATTCATTATATTCTCAACTAAAAATAATGGAGTGTGGGGAAACCCATAATATTAAACCACTTACTCATACTGAGTTTGTCGACCACGCTGTAATCGTTGCTGTTCCTTACTGAGGTCACACATTCGTGCTATCAAATTTCTAAGTTCTTTGTCGGACATATTAATAGCCTGGATTAAATAATTTAATCAAAAGAAATAATTAAGTAGGAAATCATCCATACCCCAAAAAATTTACCTCGCTCTCCTGAACACTGATGAGTTTTTCGACACGCTGACGCAACGTATGAGGCTGATCATTAGGACGCGTTGGCTCTACAGGTTTAGTTATTGGCAATGGTGTCACATGAGTAGCTGCAACAGCCTCCTTCAATGGCCTAGGTCGTTCTTCAACAAGTGTCTGTTGAAACTCCTGCTAAAACATTATGAAATATTAACAGTAACTACTTCAACATTATGAACTTTCCTCCCATAAGTAGAAAGTTTATCAAATAAATTTTCTAAGAATGCACTCATCGTTCTCTGCTATTGACAGATCACAAACAGATAATTCAAGTAACAAGTAACGATGAGAACTGAGTACAGGTTCGATACAAAATTATGATAGTAAAGTTGAAAAGTAAAGATAAACAGTAACACCTCATCATTGTGTTCTTCCCAACGCCTTTTCCTTTGCCGCCTTTCCTCATCGTTGTCGCGACGCGGTGAATGCTGGACTTTTGGTATTCTGAAATCAATAATTTATGTATGTTCTCGAAAGGAATTAAACAAGGAGATATCAGAAACTTGAAATACAAAATTTATATGTACATATGAACATATGTATATATATATGTATATATATATATATATACATATACATATGTACATATATATATNNA
>NW_018108224.1:173822-185779 GCF_000183805.2 Loa loa | reverse complement strand
TATACATACATACACATATGTATATGTACATATGTATAAGACTCACGTGACAGTTTGTCGTTCCTTTCTCTCTCTCTCTCGCCGCTCCATTGATGAACTGCAAAAAGTAGTATAGTTTTTTTTTTTGAAAAGTCCAGACGAAAAAGTAACTTATGCGAATTTAATGCCTGAAGTTTAGAAAAATTTTCACAAAACTGGATTTCATCAAAAGAAGCAATGAAATTTGTGAGGAATGACGTACTTGATCAGTATATTAGTACTAACCTCCGCACAGGAAGTTTTGATCTGGAACTAAAACTCATATTTTTTAATTTTTTCAAGAGCTGTCTTCTTCGAAACATTAACGTCTGTCTTCGCTGATATATCATCCTCTTTACGGCTTGATTTGTTCGTTTGTTGATCCACTATTTCACCTTCATCATTCGTCACCTAAATTGAGCACTGGATAATATTTGGTATGACAGAAAAAATACTATAAACAAATGTCCGCAACACACCGCACTCAATCACCAAACACCTTTTTTAATCGTGTCAAAATAAACTTACATCACAATTGGACGCATCGCTGACCTCACCATCTTCTTGCTCCATGGCTTCTACCTGGATTGGAAATTCCATTAACTGAGTTTTTGATTATTGCAATGCACTTCTACGCATGCATCCGAAATATAAAGTCGACAACAGAATAGTGGTGTAGTTTCCAAGAGCAAAACAGTAATATTTTGGACAACAACAACAAATAAACCTTATTCACAAATGATTCCGCTAGACTTTCCACTTCCACTTCTGTCCCAATCATATGGTCGTTGCTGAAGGAATATTTAGTACAAATGACACACTGCTACTTGTTTTTGCCGATCAGTACGACTGTAGTCCTGGAAGATGCCAGTCTTTCGCAATGAGAAAAGCTTTCATAACCGAAGCTGGAGACAAATAACTTTGAACAAAAAGAGAAAGAAGGAACGAACTTATCAAAAAATTGATTATTCGGTCAGATCCTTCGATGAGATAAATGACATACTGTAGTGGGAATGCCATCCCTTAATCTGAAGTAGAATTTCTAAACTGTCATTTCTAAAATTACGAAAGTTGGCTAAAATCGTCGTTGTTGATTAATGCAGCAGATTGGGTACATCCCTGACTTGGATGGCTTCTACTTTCCTTTCCCTTCCAATTTTTGGTACTGGTCTCTTTTTCTCAATCAACGTGACAAACAAGAGAAAAACTTTTGGAGCCTGCTATGCATACCACAACGTATGGAAGTGTGAAATGAGGTCCACTATTTTAACTAACAGACCATTATAAGTTATTTAGACATATTGAGCAGGAAAATACCTGTAAAGTAATGGGGTGAAATTCTGGAGCAATATTTTGAAACCAACGGTACAAAATGAGTTGTTTCTCGAAAGAGATTATCCTTTTTTGCTGGATTTTAACAAAAGTACTTTGTGGATTTCAGCACAGAACCGTCGTCGTTCCTTGCGGCAGGTTATGTTTCACGCCTGAAATATCTACTTTTCTGAATTGCAACGATTCCTTCGATGGTCATAACTGAGGTATCCTTGCAAAAAAGTTAAGTGAACCTGAGATATTCCAAATTAGTCTACAATTTTTCCAATATATCTATCCGAATGGTCAAACACAACAGCAGATCACAACTTTCCTACATTTACATACAATTACTAGCATCAATGAAACTATCAAACAAGCTAGCGCACGACCTTTGACCGAAGCAACACCAAACCCTCACCATCATCGACCTCTAACTACACCAATTAATGCACTGATTTCAACGGCCGCGTTTTCTCAACTGCGTTGAAAAGCAGACACGATGAAAATAAACGTACATATGCAGGAATGCGGGCGGAGATCGATCGGTGGTTGTTGGTGCAGGGAGATGAGTGAGGAAGTGGGCGTAAAGTGGCGGGGGAAGGGCGGGATAAGGTGAGAACGTAGCGATAGGTAAGAGAAGCTATCTACGCTGTTACTATAAGTTACTAATTCTTCGGAATTTTCACTTTTTTTCTTCTCAGGTCATTCAATAACCCAACTTTTCGCTAGTATTCGCTATACAACTTTGCGACATTAATTGCCTCTTGTTAATGACCCAAAGAATTTTGAAGAGTTGGGTTATGAAATGAATGAAAAGTATGAAACTTTGCTGCGAAATGAGGGCAGGATTATCGTCGCTGAAAACACTCGTTATGTTGGCTATTGGCTTTTGTTTAGCTACCTCAAAGTCTAAGCGTATTAATAAAATTTGTCAATTTTAGGCTAGTTATTCAGTTCTTATGTATTAGTAAACTTGAAATATTTTTCATTGTTTTTGGTTCAGTTTTAGTTGGCAATTTCATCAGATAAATGGCTAGTTATTGGACAATATGCAAAGAAATGAATATGAACTACGATACGATGACAACCACCTTGCTATCATCGACCGAAAGTTGCTACACCTACCTATACCGATCAATATGATCGCTCTGAAAGGAGCGGCCAACGAAGCGAAATGTGATCAGTAATGAGAAGGATAAATTTCATCGAAGGGAATAACCGAGAGATGAGGAATGCTAAAATTCATGTTCATAAAGTACAAATTCTTTCGGATAATTGCGGTCGTAGATGACGTTATGGGTTAGGATGACGACGACGTATCATCTATCATCTGAATAAGTGGAATATCGCGAACAATACCAAAATATGTTGGACGTTGTTTGGTAATGGTACAGGAACAGAAAGTGGAAACCATAACAGTCCCACATTGTTTTGGCCAATTTGCGTCGCAGCTTCACGAAATCTTCGCCACCACATAAGAAATTCATGATATGACAACAAAAAATCCATGATATACTCGGGAATGTTTGTGACAGTGGTTCATTCATTCATTCATTCATTCATTATAAGAACTTTTATCAAGCATAAATGACGGTTAGTGGGAGGGGAAAGGTCTAAACATATCGTCCGTAACTTACAGGCTCAGTTAAAGTCTGTAAGGTCCTGATTTATTCTTGTGCAGCATTTATTCCTGCGCTTCAAAATAAGCAACAGATGTTGCTTATTTTGAAGGAATCGAGGTAAATTCAATTCTATTACACTTCGATAGTTTACATTTTCATTTAATACGAGATATCCTGAAATACTCCTTATATATCATATATAAAACATGGCATCGCTCTGAACAGCTGCATCTTTTAGCACCTAATACGCTTCGTTATTAGTACCATAGCTGAAATAGGTTTGTTTGGCGTTAATAATTACACCGCATATATCTTTAGGGACACGGCTTATTGGCAGTATTCACATTTAAATTCAAAATAGGATTGCTGACGTCGTCAAATTTGGGATGTGTCTTTTTTTATTGTTGGAATATTGCCGTAATCTTATTATGACATTTCCTAATTAATGCCGAATATTGCTTTCTTTTGAATTGAGTTAATCTAATCTTACTCGGGATTTCTTGAACTAAGTTTAGTCTGGTCTTCGGAATATTTTTTGGTTTAGAAAATCTGAGTATTTTGATTAAGAAAGTTCGTAGCTAGTTTGGGATGTGAAATATTGGTGCATTATGACGAAAATGTTTTGGCATCCGATAATCTTTATTCATCAGCATCACAATTATCACAACAAACATAAAATCACACATTTACGATGACAACAAACCCATGCATGACCTGCTTTTGTCGGAGTCATGGATTTGAGCTCCCTGGCAAGTTCAGTGCAGACTTTACAGTTGCGTTACCATTTGCTAGGAAATTAAATTTTCAGAATGGATCGCTCCCATAATTACATCAAACAAGTTGGAAACAATAATCCTTGGTAGAAGGAAGTAACGTGAATGGAAAAAAAAGAAATGTTGCTAGTTTGTAGCATAACATTTGTTTCTCATCTAAACAATTGTAATGTGAAAGAAATATGTGAATTATGCAAATAGGCATAGCATTTACATCACCGTTTACAACCTTAAACATGTGATAGTACCCTGTTGTTCGCATCAAAATGCCAATTCGACAAATGCGGGTAAAGAGAGAGAGAGAAGGAGGGGAGAGAGAGATCAAGACTTATGATCTAGAGGAAATAGTCTTCTTAATTGTTAGCATAACAATATATTTATCCCACTATCAAATAACTTATCCCAAGTGATACATCATCTGTTTCGTTATTCATTTTGAGGGCAAACCTTATACGATATTATATCCTGAAATTCCCAGGCATAATTTCTTTGTATGCTACGAAGTGGTAATTCAAATTCAGTCCATGTTGTTTTGAAGTCGCAAGAAAGTAATTAAGCAGATAATTGAGCTGTTTGATGAGTCAAAAAGATGACTGTTATATTGCTGGCAAATTATCGATGTGATGACAATGGAAAGTTTTAACTAGAAAACTTAAGATGAGGTAATGGGTGTGAATTACTAATGATCATTCAAGTCGATTTTAGCCTCATCTGGTTTCTCATTGTCGTCACATTTTCCCATAAATTTCGCATTAATAGTTGAAGCATGTTGCGTTGTAATCACAGCATTCGCTGATCGATTATATTTTACCCGATCGTGTTTGTTTCTTGCCGGCGTTACCCAATCGAATGTTTGCAGAATCTTCCTAAAATTATCATGTCTGTTAATTTATTAGTTGATTATTTTAAAAATTCCTAGTGAAAGAGTAGAAGTCTAGGGTTATAAAAGCATATTGTAAGAAGAGTAAGAATTTAGAATGATAAAATGACTTTATAATTAAGCATTATATAGGAAGTTATGCAGGGGATTATTAAATTTTTTCCTCCTCAAAAAAGAAAAAAATGCCCCAACTAATTTGTGAGAAATGAAGTATACCGAATTTACAAAATATAGTTTAAGGAATATCATCCGTGAAAGCTTGAATCTTTTCGTTTGTGATTTAACACTATTCAATTTCTCTGGTACGAAAATCCAGAACTACTATTTGGGTCCAACCGGGCGGATATCATCCGGAAAATCTTTTTGAATTTTCGGAAATGACGGGAAGAGAATACATGTAGAGTTGTAGAGTTAAATTTAGAAAAGACATAGAATATGTAACAGTCATTTTAGAATATAGCAACTACATGCAACTAGCTGATCATTGATGGCTGCTTGGATGCATTCATTCCAAACAAATTACCTTATTGCTGCTTCGTAGAACATTATGAATTGTTGCCGGAAGTTTTGATTGAAGAATGCATATGAGACAGGATTTAAGCATGCAGAACCCATTGCAATCAAATGACATATCGCAAATAAGGGCACAGAGAATTCGACAATTCCAAATGTATTAAGCACATGAAAGACGTTTAATGGTAACCATGCTACGGCAAAAACAATAACCACGCAAATAAGCAATAGATGTGTACGTCGTTGTCGTCCTGCTACCGATCTATACATTTCTAATTAATTTGACTTTCGAGCAAAAACTATTCTAACTTATTCATCAATCTAAATCTGATTACTTGTTTTCATCATTTTCCTTTCTTGAAAGATATTAAAAGTGTTAATCTAGTAGCCTAATTTTAATAATTTAGCATCGACTTATTTTCGGATGTTCAAGCGTTATTACTGTGCAAGATTATGACGAAATAGAAATATTCCTGAAGTCTTCAAGTAAGCTATAAAACTGCTCTAAATTGACTTATAAAATTTAGATAAATCGAATCATCTCAGTGATCATCTGAGTAAGGAGAAGTCAAATACAGGTGAGTGTATGAAGACTCCAAAAATCTGCTTTAATGGACAGAGACATTATGCTATTAATCAGTGTTTAAGCGTCCTGACTAACCGAGTGATTTTACTAGTTTTGATAATTTAATTAATGTCTCATCTTATTCCAATACTATAAGAAACAAAAACAAAAACAGAAAAAAGACAAAAAGTAACTGTTTTATTTTTGATATAAATGATTATGAAAATCTCACTTTCGCCTTTCGTTATTGTTAGCATTAGCGGTGAAGGTAGAAGAAGCCAGACGACTGTTCATCCTAATTTGCATCCTCATAGCAATGGTACTATATGCAAAGACAATTGATATTAATGGTAGTGCATATTGTGTTAACAATACTGCCAAAGTATATGCACGTTTACTTATAGGCATCTAAAATCATTCCATCGAATGTGTCATCAAAAATCTGATATCAATTTGTGTAAAACTATTGAAGTGTAAGGGTTGTTAGATTGCTCATTTTATGAGAAATAAATCTTATTTCTCTATAAAATCTGTTTATTTTTTTCTTTTATTCTTTTCAATTATTTGTTATGTTATCATTAAATAATAATGAAAAGAAAAATCTGCAACAGAACATACCAAATTCCAAATTTCATTCTTCTCATGACAAATCTTCAAAGAAATGCCGCATTTGTCATCATCAAACACTGTGTTCAAATCCGATGTTATCAGTAACGGTAATGCTAATGTAATTGAAATAATCCATATTAAGGAAAATAATAATAGGGCCAAATTATGTTGACGTTTTCGTTTTGTTGGAAATATAATTACAACGTAGCTAAAAAGTGACAGTTTTGGACTTTTCGAAAAAAAAACAAAAAAAAAGAAATCCGATCACATTTCTATTTACGCCTGAACTATGTTAGTGTCACAAATGCAATTGCTTCCCAACTCATGCATTAATTGCGTTTCTTCAAAGCTTCACTAAGCAATTACAGGGATTTTGAAATATTAATTACCGATCGAGAGCAATTGCTGCAATAGAAAAGGTTGATAAAAAAATGCCAAAACCAAGTAAAGAACCGGTTATTTTGCACATTGCTAAGCCAAATGGCCAGAATGTATACAAGACCTAGAAAAACGAGTTTTCTTTTTTTATCATTCTGATATGAATTGAAATATTGAAGGTTAAAATTTAAACTGTGGTATTAGAATTTTGAAGTTAAGTGGCATGAAAATTACGTAAGCTAAATTATACAAATCTTTTTTTCAACTTCACGTTTTCATTAGCCATTCATTCGTAAAACACTTGCTAAATACATCTTTTAACAGATGTTTAAATATTATTGCTAACGCACTTAGTTAACTTTCAAAAATATATCTTATCAAATCAAAATGATCAAACATTCTTGCAAAATAATGAAACTTCAAAATGAGAGAGAATGAAGCAAATTTATTCTTACTGTATAAGAGGTGATTGGAGCTGTAATTGTGCAGATGAAAAAATCGGATAAAGCCAAGTTAAGAATAAAGAAATTTCTTGTTGTCCTGATTTGTGGATTGTAAAGGACAGCAATGATTGTGAGCATATTTCCAAAGGTTCCAAATAATATAACAACTACGTAGGCTACTGTAATACACCATCCAAGCTGCAAATAAGGTATTTTTTAAATATCCACTTTTTTTTATCACTCATCTCTCGAATATTTCATCAAATCCATATGACATCTTGCAAATTCCGCCTTTCCCAACTTTCAAAAGTAGTTATTTTAAAACTATTTCAATGAATTATAATTTAAAAACTGTAATCATATACAATTTAATAAAATATTTTGCAATTTAATCAAATATGTAATAGATGCAAGTAAGAATGCGAATTGTATTACAAAACTGCAAGTTTGGTACATTAACTGCAAAATTAGTCATAACAAAATTTAAATTCCAATTCAAGTTCTTTCATTATGCACTTTTAAGCCAAATAATGTAAAAGTATTTGTTCCCCCTGCCAATAAGCAATACCAGAACATTAATATTGTACTTAAGTTAATGATCATTGATCTGATGTTATCTGTAAGGTTAAAAACTTCAAAGTGAAGTAAGAATACCATTTTTAACTTACATGACAATAAGACAAAGATCATAATAAGAATTTATGGGATAGCATTTAAATATTCGTTTCCGGTTATTTTCAAATTCCTGAACGCCATCCTACCAATTTCTATCATTTATTAACTTTCATCTTCGATATTTAAACTGCTGTTGCCTTCGTTCGTTTTTTACTATTACATTTTTGGTTTTGGTTTTTGGTTTCTCATCCAAGCTCTTTTCAAATCATCTTGAACAAACTTAGCCATCAGTGTAACTTCACCAAATTTCAAAGCCAATGCTGAGTGTAATATATCAAATATATGAAATAATAATTAAATTTTGTTCAGTCTGTTTAATCTTGAAATGGAAATTCCTGTAAAAACGATGAAAGTGATGCTTCCTTCTATACCGTATACAATAAATTACGTTCTATAGTCAGTAATGATCTATTGATATGATGCAAAAAAAAAACAAAACTAGTAATAGTTCCAAATATTTCTGACAAGTAATAACTAAAAAAAACTTTTCCTAGAAGTCTGGATTAAAACAAAAAGAAGAATAGATAGGTAAAAAGAATAAATAGATTATTATAGATTTAACAAACTGGAAAAAGTTACATTTGAAATGACATTTGAAGTGATTTATCATTCCGAAACAAAGTTTTGTTGAGTAACACTTCGTATAAAATTTAATACAAAAAGATCGATAATAATGTTCAAGGATTTAAAAAAGCTGTCCATTAAGATATGTTAATAATACCTGAGCAGAAGCATGGTTTGTACCTTCAAGAACAATATCATCCCTAAAATAAGAATCAATTCGGGTGAAAATCTGTCGCCATTCATCGCAATTATCCTTCATTCTGATGCTTGGCATCTGCAAAATGTTAAAATCCTTAAATATAATCTTTTTGATATTCCATTTAAACCATTCAAAAATTTCTATGGATGAAGTTTTTTTAGAGTAAGATGGACTACCTAAAGTTTTTTAAATTTACTAGGCAGGTTGTAATTAAAATTTTTCGGAAATACAGAATGCTATAAGGAACTTAAACATAATTGTAATCAGTAACAGGTTAATAATGCTTAATTTGTAGTCATTTTTCATGAAGACTGCATCAATATGATCGATTCATCACCATTTATGACCATTTTTCTCACGAGATAGTTAGAAATTTTTTATGATATTTTCATTTAGATTACTGTGATTGGTTATGTCCTACATCATTCAGCAGATAACTCATTTTAGAATTATCGACAAATCTTTCCATTTTTGGGGAATTTCAAGAAAGATAGAAATAAGTTTTTAAAGAATTTATATTCTGTGAAAATAATTTAAATGTATTATAAAAATTAAAATCATTCGAACCAAAATAAAAAAATTTTAAAGGCAAAATAATGCAAAATAATACTGTTTAAGTGGAATAATTGAAGAGGATGAAATATGACGGACATGCAACTTTTCATTACAAAGATGAAGTTTGAAAAACAATAGCACATTTGTCGGGCAAAAATATTCATAGCAAAGACAGGGCAAAGTGCATTATCGAAAGGAATGAGAATAATCTGGAAATGCTGTGAAGTTCAAAATGAAAAAAAGAAAGGCATTCATTTGATATTGCTTTATTCTTCAAGTACATGTCATATTAATTTTTTCTTTTTTTTTTTTTAGCAATAGAGCACATTTTGCAAAGTAATATGTCAGTTCATGATGAAAGGTCAATAATTACGATGAAAGGATAATAATTAATGTAAACATTAAATAGACTTGTCATGCCATTAGTCTCTTTTGCAAACTTGATCAATCTTTTTTTCTAATAAATCGATAAAGTTTGTCTACTATCAAAGGTATTTGATACAATAAAGAGATTGTCAGGATGACAGCGATTTCTTATAAAATTCCAATTGCTCTTCACAGGTAAATTACTTTATTATCTTCAAATAACTGAATAATATGTTAAGGAGAATTTTGCACTTATTATTACAACTAATAAACAGTAAAAATGCTTGGATAATGCTAATCAGAATCATTTGTATTTTAAAACCAATAGCAAAAGTATGCAATGAGTAAATATTGGTTAATTAGGTAAGATCCATCATTATCGTCGCATCTCATTTCTCTGTTCATCCTAATTCGTTGATAACACTTTCAGTAATATTATCATAACGATGAAATCCGAAGCACAATCGATCATCTCTACCCTAAGGATATTTCACATTATGACAAATGCTTCATTCTAGCTTGTTGCATTGTCTTATCAATATGTTAGATAAAAAATGCATCCTCATGAGAATTAAAATATGACAGATAAAATGAATTTACTTACTGATGACAATTCGTGTACGATTCGATCAGAATTATTCTCTAATTCAAATGATGGAACTGCATACTCTTCGACATTTTGTACTAAATTTGTTAGTGTACTCGTCATTGCAATTATTAAATGATGATCGCATTTCATGCACTTCACTGATCACATTGTTGATTTAGCTAAATTATTTGTTTTTAAAATATATCGAATTTCAAAAATATATCGAATTCACAGTCATTGATAAATGCTTTCATTCATTTTAATATATTAATTACTAGAAAGCATCAGATAAAGAACGCACAAAAAAAAAAAAGAAAATGATACAAAAAGTGATAATTAAAAGAGAAAAAAGAAGCTGTTCTATTCAATAATTCATCAATAATAGTTCCAATTGATCTAGGTTATCGTATTAGCTGTCGGTGGATTCTTTGAATCGATATATATTTATATATTTTTTTCGAAATAAATCGACTTAATTTGCTAATTTTTGGAAGCCGAAGAATAAGCAAATTGAATAGACCAATGAGAAAAAACATAGATGCGTACAAACTTAATGCTATTTGCATTAGCTTTCGAGACATTTGGGCCGTTTCATTAAAATCATTACCAGCTATGAAACTTCTTTTGTTCACACTTTTATTTCACTTTTATTTCTTATACTACTCTCTTTCATTCCTTTTTTTATTTTAACAAAGAATATTGAGATTAAAATTTAAAAAAGTAATAAGTAGGAGAACATCAGAGAGAAAGAGAGAGAGAGAGAGAGAGTAGATACAAGATTAGGTATGTATAACCGCAACAAACAACGCCTTGAATTTCAATTACTAAATAATTAAAGGGAGTTATAATGCCTTCCCTATATTAGTATTCGATTAAAATGCGATGAATTTAATCTAACGAACAAAATTACCAGATTAAATCTGAAGATGATAACTAATAGTTTGGTTTACTCGGGTCAGAGGTGGTACAATATTTTTCTAACTGTTAATGAATCAAGAATTTTAAAATAATAATGCTAAAGCATTGGAAATCACATTACCACATTATTACATTGATCGAGAATTCACCACATATTCCAATTTTTAGCATCTCAACTATCCCAATCATTGGAACATTATTTTCAACATGATTTCATTTATTGATTTTAAGCAGCTAATTGGAATCCTTACAGCCTAACTTCTTTCTTTTATACTAACCATTCTTCAAAAGCATTCAACGTTTCTCAAATATTATCCCTACTTACTTATTGTTTGAAACTTTTCCATTCTCCTAAACAAGTGAGGCAGATATTTTATGCTTTAAAAAAAAAAATGCATTGAAATAGAAAATTTTGTTTTGCAAGAATGCTCTCACCCCAACTAAAAATACGAAAATGTGAAATCTTTACTGGAAAAACAAACTACCTACATGCAAGCTTATTTCTCACTGGCAATTGATGAAGTTCAGTATTTTTCCTAATAAAAGGTAGCATTTCAAAATGACCAATGGTTCTAATATTATGAAAATTTCACACATTTACCAACAACCTATTTATGCAACTCATTTAATTCAATGTTGCAAGCAAGAATTACACTTCAAATAGTAATCTTTATACATGCTTCTGCAAGAATCTCATGACATTTAATACTTTAAACAATTGATTCGTTATCAACCGAATCAACAGGACATTTTTGATGACTAATATCTACGAGTGGTTTAGGTGAATTACCACCTGACCAGATATAATTACTAAAAGGGCATCAAACTACTAATTAACTCAAATATTTCTGACAAATAATAACTGAAAAGAACCTTGCCCGCAAGTTTGAATTAAAGAAGAGTAAAAAACAATTGCTGAGCTTCTGTTATATATATATATATATATATATATATATATATATATATATATATATAT
>NW_018108224.1:155142-173782 GCF_000183805.2 Loa loa | reverse complement strand
TATATATATATATATATATATATATATATATATATATATATATATATATATATATATATATATATATATATGTTAGTCTAGAGAACGTAAAAAAGTTAAACTGAAGCTGTCATAAGAATTCGTCTTTTCAAAATGAAATTTTACTAAATCGCAATAAAATTTGCTCTGAATTAGTGAGTTTGTGAGTACTTTAGATGGAAAGGACAATCATGGGAGAAGGCGTCAACTAACCATAATTTTTCATAATTTTCCGTGCTATCCATGAATCATTTCTTATACAAACCATTAATTTGTCTAAGATTTAATCAATACTTCCGAATTTGAAATAAGCACAGTATCAGAATTAGTGTTATTTAATTTCATGTTAGTTCTTTTTTATGTAAATTCTATCAGCTTTTTTTTTATGCTTTCAGTTAATATTTGTTTTATCAACCGAAACTACTGGAATGTGGTATTGTGAAAATTGGTGTGGAAAAAAAAGAAAACTTTCGTGACGTACACAAAATAAACTTGTGAGATACAGGAAAAAAGGAAAAAATTAAATTCTAGTTATATTTTAAAAATATTTCGAATGATACAAATACATGATTTATACCTTTTGAATAGAAAGAATTCAAGCAAACAGTATCTTTATTATAATTATTTGTATATTACGAGTTTTTTAAAGTGTCTTAAAATGAAGCTTCCTTGCTATAAAATCTAAGAATGTTGTCGTCCTCTTATCTTTCCTCATCACTAAAGTACAGAAGGAGTAAACTGCAAAGGAAAAAGTTACTATAGGTACATTAAGGAACAAAAAAAAAGATATTAGTTTAGCAAAAAGTTTAATCATTGGAAACTATCATTAGAAAAATTCTCAAAACAGGAATATTTAGCTTCGAGAATCCTATCTGTTTGCAATATATTCAGTGTGTATAGTGCTTACAGTACGATATAAATGCACTTAAAAAAAATTTATTTAACGCTTCTGACATGTGTGAATGATAAAATCTCCATAGCTTCAATATTATCGCTAGAATTAAGAACCTAAAAAAAATTTTTCAATGTCGAGCTTAGTGAGGAAATGAAATAGCTAAATATTAGTGAATCGAAAAACAAAACATGAACAAGTGTATCTAGCAATAGAAAAAACATATATACAAACAGAAAAATCAAAAAACACAAAGTCTTCATTCCCAAAAGATCAATGATCATTTCTTTGAGTTTCTTTAAAGTAAGGTTACCTTCATTTGATAAATCTTCAAGTTTTACTAGCCAAAATTCTAATACATTATTTCATCATTTGATGGATTATATATATCCCTATAGTAGAGGATATTTTCTGGAAAATGGAAAAATGGTGCTAATTATTATATTTTTCTGCTTACTTCTAGTTCCAGGAACACGACCGCCTATCTGCAGAATTCCAGATTCTCAGCTCTCTTATGCAAGATTGGAAATCTTTGTTCTCAAGTAAATAAACAAGTGAACGATTCATTCATTCATTGCATCTTATGGTAGCGTATAAATAATTGGATATGGATAAGCAAGGAACATTTTTGCATAAAACCTATTGATATCCATACATGTGAGCAGATTTAATAATTAAATTCACAATGAAATACTTTATGTTGCCACTCATTAAAGTGAAGGAAAAATTGTTATTAGATACATGTGACGACAGTTAACGACAAATGAATGATTTAGAGCTTAACAAATAAGGAAAACAATAAGGAGGAAAATGTATAATGAAATTAGAATATTTTTGCAGAATGATAGTAATAAGCCAGGTGACTGTACAGAATCTTCAAAATTACCATTTGTCGCCTACATATAACATCAGTTATTCCTACTACTTATTTTCAGGATGACAGATAACTTCGCAAATTATTTGTGCTATTTTGTTTTATCACGCAAACATGAAGTGTTTTTTAAATTTTATTAAAAAGAAAATGGTAAATTTTTTTCCAAAATTTAACGTGAAAAAGTGGCTTGTCAGTAAAATTTTCAATCGCATAATCTGTAAAAAATAAATCAGTTTGCGTGAAAGTAAATTGAAAGTAAATTTAAAAGAAGTTCAGTATGTGAAGTAAATTTATTGCTAAATTCTTCAAAAAAAGAAAAACTTTTTGTAGTTATGACGAAAGCTTGCTGATGAATTGTTCCCAGCTATTAAATTATTAATTTGTAGATGATTTCTTGAAAATATACAAAACATTCCACTTTATTCTTAGTCTAAGGAAATATTGACATTTTTTTTTAAAAAGTGTTAGGAATTCAAAAAATTTAGCTGAATTGAAATTTCATTCCTTTTTCTAAGATTTATAAGGCAATGTTTTGCAATAACTTAATCAAATTTAAAGAAGAAACGGAACTGATTGCATAAACTGAAGGTTGTGATATTGTAATAATGCGTTACTATGAAAGGAAAGCTTGCATTAAAAAAAAATAAAAACAGAAATATTTTCCAATTTCTCAAAAATTGACTGAACTGACTATCTACTAATTTATCTACTATTTACGATATCTACTAATTTAAAAAAAAAAAGAAAAAATTGGTTTAATTCAAAAAAAAGAACGCCAAAATGTTGTCACGCGAAAATTTTCCAAAGAATGATTATCAGAATTTGATTAAAAAAAAAGAAAAAATAGCACTTCCCTTCGTTGTTTAAAACGAAATATATCAGTGTTCATTTATTCTATACATAAATTTTGCTCTGTTCGATCAAATATTTGATCCTAATGATAACTTATATGCGATACATGATGATATACATTTATTACATTGCACTGATTGAGTTGTTAAGACCTGGAGGAAGTTATATCACTCATTTGTCCCACCACAACTCTTATCGATTAAGTGTCAGCCATTGAACTTTGGTAGTAGTTCAAAGGCTGAAGTCAAGTTTTAAAGAACAAAGACGCGAAATGATTGCATCAAAATAATTTCAGAAGGATTCCTGTTTGAAAAACAATATTTTAAACGATCAAAGAAGTGCAAAAAAGTTCTATGAAATATGTGGACTCATTATTTGTTACTTTTAACTGATAAATTAATAATTAATAACCATTGACTCTATTTTTTGCTTTTTTAATGTCTTCAATTGATAAATTTTTAAAAAAAGTTGCAGGAAAAGAGAATCAGGAATGATCCTAGAATATAGCGATATGATTTGTCACTTGTCACCGATCGAAATTTCATCAGTGAGTGTTAGTGGAAAATAAATTTCAAAACTGACATAGCATGAGAGGGTAATAATGCAAAATGTTATAAGCCATACGTCATCCCTCCAACTCAATTTTTGTTTTCCTTTTCGATATCAAAATACCAAATGATGCATAAAGCTTTTTAAATTATCGTTTCGCACTGCAGAATTGCACCATATAACAAAGGTATTCATAATCATTTACTTACTTAATTTCAAATTCATAAATAATCCGTTACGAAATTTGAATTGAATTACACATCAAGTGTTACAGATAGTTGTGAAAGGTTCAATACAAACAATTAAAACATTTTGATTAACAGTTACTTTAATCCACGATAAGCATAAATAGAAACAGTCGATAATGTACATGAAAATTGTGCTATTATATTATCCAATGTGATAATTTTTTCACTTCATTTACATAATTTGAAAGACTGTCTATCACTGGCTTCATTTTTGATGAAGTGTAAAAGAGCTGTACCAAAGATAATCACTTTAATATCGCCTTAATTAAGTAACAGTAGTATCTTATGCGTCTAAAAACAGGATTTCAATGAAATTTGTTCACAAGACCATTTCATCCTTTTCCTTTCTTAGCCACCTAATCAGTTTAATCAGAATGAAATTCGAAACAAAATGCCAGTGCAAGAACAGAAAGACAATGATACATGCTTGGAAATGTTGGGATTAAAATTGAATTTAAGCTTGTCCTAATCCATACGGTAGTGATTTTGTATCCAAAATAGGATTTCAATAAAATTTGACTGCATCGTGTCTCTTCCCCCTCTATTAACAATATAAAATTTCCAATTTGTTGGTATTTTTTAGCTCGTTAAATTTACCGCAAAAAATGGAAACAACAAAATTAATTCATTCTGAAATCAAATATTCAAATCAAATAATCAAATATTCAATTTCAAATATATGAATTGCAAAATAGCGGTTTCATGAAAATTAATGGTTCATTACAGTATCTAATGCTTTTTTTTTCTTTTTTCAATCCGAAAATTATAGCCATTCTTTTCGTAGGGATGGATACTATCATTTTTTGCAGAATTATCAATGATATAATACATTGTATCTCTTAGTAATAACGTGAATTGTACAGACATGAAACCCTCCCGATTCAATCAGACATCAGATAGACCAATTAGTTTAATCCATCGACTGGATTAGACTATTCAAGGTGAGCAACAATAAAATTTTGCAAAATTAACCATCAATTCAATGTTCTTCGTTAGCGATTTTTTATTTCAATAAATATATGTTGTGTGTCATTCTGAAGAAGTCTATCTGAAACCGCTTGTCGGTCATTTCTAATATATTTGAAGACTTTTGATTTTATTGGAAAAATGAAGTCGTACAAAAAAAATTCTGATGAACTAATGAATAATGGAAAAAAAAGAGTTGATCCTGCTCGTTCAGGTGTATAACCTATAGATCATTTAAAGCAATTATTTGTTCGCGCTTTTTTAAAATTCATGTTGCGAAATCGGAATTTAACAAAAATTCGAAAATAATTTGCAATATGAATTATCCAATTTAAAACAATGTGAAAATTTTACATGGCTTCTTTCGAAATAGTGTTCAAATAAACAACTGGATGTAATCGAAAGCAAAAAAAAGGCGAACACGATTGAGTCAATGCGGTTACTAAAATGACTAAGTTGATTTCGAAAACATTTCTTTAGATGCGGTTTTGCTTCTCATCTTGGCTTTTACGGCAGTAATAAAATTAAAGAATAGTTAGAGACAACTTAATTATGTATGTTTGTTATGCTAATATGGTTGAATTCGTTTAGAAACATGAATGGCAGCGTCACCAAATTGCTTTAAGAATTTTGCAAAACTTCTAATTCATTCTGTATAGTGATGTAATTGCAAGCAAGTGCAAGCAAACACCATTTTCAGTTTGCCGGAAAGAACTCATAGTTAACCGTTCTATCAACCATTGAATTCTATATTCATGCACTGGTTGATGAGATATTTGATGATATCAAGCCATCTCATTCCCGACAACCGATACGTTGCAATGTTGTAGTTTGATTTTGGCTTATTGCGCAATCTTCTGCATTCACGTTACGCAATGTTTCCCATCTTTCTATGGCGGCAAAATAAGACAGATACGTCGTGAGTGTCATGAATGAATCACACCTATCCATCAACATCTTATGATACGTTTTCGAGTTTAATTGAAAAGGTAATTTTTCATTTAAAGACAATCCAGTGGAATACCTTATCAGTGACGTGTTTTTACCATCCCTGCACGTGTTTTCGTTAGTTTTCAGTCTGTTGTATGTGTCCGTTATGTCTAAGCCTCTTTTTTTCTTTATCCTTTGGAAGTTCACAGATCAAATGTTCAATGCTTAATATTTTCTTGAATGGAAGAGCAACGTGCGCAATATTCCATCTGACGGGGACGAACTTACCGCCCCTTGTTTACAAATACAATGAACATTTGCTCTAGTAGAATTTAAGAATTAGCACATTCTTTTGGAGTTAACAAGAAAGATATAGAAAGGGCAGAGAGATCGGAAATATATGAGGAATTCCGCCACAGAAAACAAGGAGGTTGGAGGAGTACGTATAAGTAAAGGGTATCGGATCTTTGAGCCAAATCTCTAATGGAAGTTGTGTAGTTCAGTGAGATAATAAAGGTAAATTATGAGTGTCCAATGACTACTCTAACGCGTTTATTCTTTTGTTCAACAGGCTAAGGCAATTCCAGCAAATAAATATACGGTATGCTTTTAATATTTCAAACGATTTCATAAATGACCGAGAATTTGCTTCTGTCACTCATGTTGTTCAATGTTAAGATGATAGCCTTTTAGCTATATTTCATTCGTTGAAAATGCTTTTATTAATTGCTAATTTAGGGAGCTTCAAACTACGTTTATTCCGCTCATTGTGAATACATCAACGTGTCAACAGGATGAAAGTAGTAAAGTTACGCTATTGACACGGCAGATTTTAGTTGACACGCACAAAGGAGATAAGTCTATTTCATTTGAGAGTTCTTTATAACTAAGAGAAAGAATTCCTTATAACTTTTATAACTTTATAAGAGGCCTTTAGCTCTTTATAAGAGTTCCTTATAATTTGAGAGTTCTTTATAACTGAACATGAATATTCCCGTTCAAAAATGTTTGCGCTATATGTTCTTGGCCTTCCACTATCCCTTGGCTTTCTGCTTCTCTCAGTTATTTAAGGATTCGTTTTTCGGAAATGCTGAAGAGAATTAGGGTGAAGGGACGAAAATGGCTGGACAGGAGCAATTATCAACGTCTTTCAGCAAGATTATTTATTATCAAAAATTAATTGTATAATTTCAGGTGAAAATCCTGTTTGCTAACAGAAATAGTGATCGATTTATTAACAACTGGTCGGGGAAATACATCTTCATGTCATCAAAAATCAAAATATCCTACGGAAAGTGTTAATTCTATTAAATACATTTTCTACTGTTATTTATTCTATATTTATAATTACTTTAGGATACATGTATTGCGTGAACTTGGAGACACATGTCAAAACTAGCACATATACATTGACATCTTGCTCAGATATGATCAAAAAGAACCAGATAAAGAACCAATCATGTGTCGGCTTTGATTGCATATTTAGAATTTAGAATAAGAAATTTTAAATACTGACCCATAGTTTTCAAATATTTGTAAAGAAAAGTGTGATATGATAAATGGTATTGAGAGATGATGAATTCAGCAAAGAGAATCGATAGATATGATCTGAAAGAAGATGGTGTTGACAAATTTCACTGTCCAAAACAAACTGACAATAAGAGTAGCATCTCAGAGATATTCCATTAGAAGAAAAGGGCACATAAAAGCGGGTGTTGGGATAAAAGCAAATGAATAAAATTTGAGATACTTAATACTTCCTCCTTTTCTTCCCTTCTCTTTCTCTCTCTCTCTCCCCGCCTGTCTCTCTCATTATCCTTCAAAATATTGAATATATGATTCATTAAGCTGATGAAGAATTTGATGATGAAGAAAAATTCAACAATAATACTTGCGAAATTTACGAGAATTTTATCGAGAACAAAGCAATGATGATAGTAATGCTGATAACAATGATAACAAAGAAAGCAAAAAAGAAGAGGATATTTTTGGTGATTTACGAGTATGCATGGGAGATATTATGCCTGCTGTCCTAGAAAAACATCTGAAAAAAATTAATGTTGAAATTTATTCCAAGCGTACACCATCCTTAACAATGTTAGCTGGAGATAATGATTAGTTGATATCGTCTTGTTAATCACGTAATGCATATGTCAATATAATTGTGAAAGTCTTCAATAATCCTGAATAGAACTAAAAATTCATAAACGAAAAGGGTTATGCAGCATGATAACGAGGGATTATTTATTTCTCATATAAAATGATTAAAAATTTGCTATCATTTATTGTTATCATAAATATCACCAAGTTTAATGGTAAAAACTATCAATATGATCAAAATTCTGCATATATAAAATGAAGCATTAAACGGATGCAATAGAAATCAAAATGATGATCACTTGAATTTAAGCGGAAAAAAAGTAAAACGATAAAAATGATAAGCTTTTTTAGCTTAAACAAAAACAAATCTTCGTAGCAATTCTTGAAAAGTTGCTTCCTTAATTTCAATTAAATTAAAACTAATATTATTGGTTGTTTATATGTTTCGTTCACTTTGACACTTCTTCCCGCTCCTTTTTCCCGTGCTTTGGGATATCAATAATGTTGAATATTTTAGTTTTACTGCTTTTTCCACTTCTTCTTTGTCTTGTCAAGAATGTTGGACAGTGTATTCTATTATAGTCTTTCTTCTTTTTTTATTGGAATGGCGAGAATAGATTTGGAACTTAAAAGTGTATTATATATTGGTGATAGTAGTGAAAAAGTTGGTACAGTGCTTATCAGTACTAAAATTGATAGAAATATTCAAATATCAACTAATCGAATTATTTTTTTGATAAAAATTCAGCCTCTGAAATAGGTCGATAAGAAGGAATTTGTTGGAATACCACCGGATGTATTGGATAATTCAGTTAATTTATCCAATGACATCATTCCTCAGATTAATTTCCTTTACAATTTTTGGCTTCGATACAACATTTCATTTTCTTTTATGGGATATAATTATATTGATAATATGCAAATGTACTAATGTAATTGCTGATATACAAATGCATTGATGAGCCACGAATGCACTGATAATATAGAAATATGCTAATAATATGAAACTATAAAAGTATATTGATAGCACACAAATATGCTAATAATATGCAATTATATTAACAATTTGAGAGTGGAATTTTCTGGTAATACATTTTGAATATTTTATTTTACGGTAAAGTATTTTGAATATTTTCAATAAACTGTATAAATAAATATAAAACGTTCTTTGTATTCTCTTGCATTTTTTTTTGGTTTTTTGTTTTTATACATTTATAATAGAAAAAAAAGAGAAAGAACGATAGTCATACAACAGTTAAAAATATTTTTCATCTTCCGTACAGCATTTAAAAATATTTTTGATCTATCCATTTGAATTTCGATAGTATTTCACGCTGAATGCTTCACTTACTTCCAAATTACGTATAATGAAAGAGATTTGAAATTAAATTTTCGATTAAAATTTCAAACAACAACCGTTTTAACGTTTTGTTATTGCTTATCGAAGTATGTAAACAAATAAATAAACGAGATTGGAAGAATTTTGGTATATCGCACTATTTCAGAAAAGTAGGAGAAAGAAAAATTTTTTTGGTAGTTTTGAATTTCGAGAAGTAATAGATATATTGCATGAATTATTTCGTAGAAAAATTCCCTCATTCAGAAAATGAGGAAGTAAGAATTTAAAAAAAAAAATTTCGAATTTTTAGCTGATTAATTGGAACGTCAAAAATCCGAGCTATAAATGCATTCTTCAAAATTTGGCAATTACTTTTTATTCGGGCAGCTAATCGACAAATCGACAACGCGGTCAGAAACATGGAAAAACTATTGGTTATTGATTACTTCATTCAATCATTATTAACTTTTTTTTACACTCGATACTTTATTAATGTCTCAATTTTGTCATACAGTAAAGCAATAACATCGAAGACATAAAAGAGGAGAAAATTTATTGACAAATTTAATTTTAAATTCAAATTTGAAATTTTGTAAGTCGATGATAAGCTTAGCAACTGCTTATGTAACACTTAAGACATAAAAAATTTTCAAAATTCCACGAAACAACATTTCGTCTGCTTAATGAATGCTGGTAATGTTTTTGTTAGTGTTCAGAATTTATGCCATACTTTAAATTTGAATTATTTTCAAAATTCATACAATTTATTTAATTATTCAGAATTTGTCCGCGATTGTTGCTATGAGTTTGGCATTTAGTATTGATTTAAGCAAGATATGCTTAAATAACATTAAGATTGTACAAGAGGCTTGATATTATAGGAGTTGAATAATTTAGAATGACTATAAGTTTACAAAAGTTACATTATTCAGTGTATAACATATGCAGTTGTATAAATAGATGACATAATACATCAGGTTTTTAATTATTACAAGGATAAATTATGTAAGCTAAATATTTCTAATTAATGCTCAAGAGAATATAGCAAAATGCCCATACGATGTCGGGAATTTATGGAAAAAAGCAATAATGTGTGGATGTGAAGTTTTTAGAATATGATTCATTTGGAACTCGTCCGTTCCTTAACCGCACCAATGGAATCTCACGTATGCATAAGTACCAGTGATTTTGAAATCCAGTAACCTGTTAATTTTGTTGCCTAGAATCAGCGTTCTAAATCATTTCTATTCCAAATAATGCATCTTTTATCTGTAATCACAATCGGCTGAAGTGATATCATTAGATATCACTCGACCTACATTACCGTACTGCTGAAATTAGCTGAATTATCGTAAAATAATTGATATATAGATAAAGTATATCAAAAGATATTCATTTTATTTGTTTGAAAACTTTGACTGTAACTAATGTTTAAATTTTTCTTTTTAATTTTCGATTATTCCTATACTTTATAATATTTTTGCAATAACAATAATAATTAATGTAAAGTTGAAATTTAGTTTTCTACATAATAGTTTTTCTCTTGCTTTCACTACTAGATTACTTGACAGATTTTTATCAAAAATATTAATTAAAATTTTATTTTAGATTTTATCCCATAGAGTACTAAATATCTGTTTAATGAAGGTATTTATGACATCTGATCATTTCCAACTTGGATTAAGTGTAGCATTTATTCTGGATGGCATGAAGAATATGTCATTTTATCCATTTTCAATGCATTTCTTGCAATTAAGCAACGAGGATGGCAAACGATTGTTCAAGCGACAACACTATCAATTCATTTTTATATCGTATGTATAAGTTATTAGTAAATTTAATAATTATTTAAATGTATATTTTGCATTTAAATTTAAATATGCTTAGCAAGAAAAATTTTTTTCCTTCTCTGCTTTTTTAAGTACTTAAACTTTCTGGAAAATCTTAAAAAATCTAAGCTTTATTCCTAAGTTCTTTTTTTTCTTTTTTCTTTTCAAGTATAAATATATCGATAAAAGTTGATTTTAATAAATTTTTTTTTCAAGAAATAATTTACAAAGAAACAATTATACTAATAATGAAAGGATATACGTTGATTCATAAGAAGAAAAAAGAGTCAAAAGAACTAAAAATCAAAAATAAAAAAAACTAAAAATTAATTTCAGGAATGATTTTATCAGTGCGTTAGATCTGAAACACCAATATTAAGTGGGTCACTAAATTAACGACATTTAATGCTACGGACAGGAAAAGAGTACAGCCAAGACAGACTACAGCCACAGCCAAGACAACAAATACTATTTGCTTCGAATTGTTGCAATAAAATGGAAAAGAATGCAAACCGACTTGTGACAGGATTATGCATAGTGTTACTTCTCTGACATTTACTTTGATTGGTGTATGCGACAGATTTTTATGGGAAAAAAAATTCTTGAGGGATGTAAATAAAATTTTATCGACAACTGAACTTCGCAGAATCTTATCAATTTCTCACTTATAACAATGACAGTTGTCTTCAACGATAAAAGATTGTCGTGAAAGATGAAGAACGCCTCAAGCAAGTACAGCGACATGATGATTAATTGATATAGCGAATTCATAGATACGAAGTGATGATATTAATATATAGCCAGGGATGGATAAAACAAGTTAAGAAGGATCAAAAAACAGGTTGCAGTAAATCAAATACAAAAGGAAAGGAACGATGCCTTCTTCTCCCTCTTCTCTCATGTCTTGAATTGTTACGTATCATGTTTCAACTCAACTAGAGATGATGTAAGTATATCTGTGATATACCAAACTGATATTATTCTGAAATTACTACTCATTCCTAATTAATTATTGTGAACCTGAGGCAATTAGTATTAAAGTTGCTTTTTTGCAATAACTTTTATTTTATTTTAAATTTTTTTAGGATATTTCATAATTTAGGATATTTCACTTTGTTGCTAAAACTGCTAATGTCTTGTTTCACAAAGTTCAGAATGGTTGTAAGATAATCGACAAATTCTGAAACTTCTTTTTGCAATGAAGTCGGAAATGTAATTTTATCAAGAAACTTTGAAAATTCAAAAATTCCATCAAAATAGACAAAAAAAAATCGAGACTTCACTTTAAACAAACAGATTAATGGTATTTGTCGTAAAATATCATCCCATACCTTTACAAATCGATGATAAAGTATTTTAAATTTCGAATTTCAAACTTTTTTTTACCAAGTTTTGGATTCTGTGAATGTCGTCGATTCGCTTACAGCTTTTGCCATGACAGTAGCCGCAATTTCTATGATCACGAGGACAATTATCATTTGCTATGTTATGAAGCCTAATGAGATAAGAGGTTTAGGTATACAATCAGACTTGCACAAATTTCTTAATAGACGGGATAAGATCACAGCTAACTTTCCGGAGGATACTCATTCATTAAATATTTCCTTCCATCAAATTTGCTGGCCGACTTATCTAATTAATGAACCATCTCTTCGTTGTCACTGTACAACAGCTTGTTTGAAACATTATGTTCATATCCCATCACGCTACCAATCCAACTAATTACCATCATTTCAACATGCTGAAATTCTTTGACAATCTTTCCGGACAGTTAATCCAATCCATTTCCAAAAATATTGAAACTGCGACTTTTCCATTCTGTATAAGTGTAAACAGATGAGTTACACTCTTCATACAACCAATTATATTTGCTGTTAAAGTACTTTTTAGTTTATATTTTGTATGATATACTTTTATTTGATTTAAACAAAGAATTTTAAGTAATGTTTGCAATTAATTGTTGAATATAGTTTAACGAAATCGTCTCTCTACTAATTTATGCTATCACTGAAAGTATATGTCATCGACAAGCACTTATACGGTATCATTTTCTGAGATTCAAATTAAATTTTAGTAACATACGTATCTAAATTTATGAACTATTACGGAATCGGTATGAATGAACTCGTGCAAAAACTGCGTGTACGTCTTAGTGAAAAACTTCCGGAAGATCTAAATACGGACTTTCAATTGCAACGTTGGATTGACGCATATGAACAGGTAATTATCCAGTTGCATCTACAATCAAAGCATGATGGCAATTTTGTGATTTTTCAGGATCTGGAAACATGTGTAGTTAAATTTGAGGAATATTTGGAAACTCGCAGAATGCTTGGGTAAGTTTTCTAAAGTTTAAAAGGCATAAGCTCTCACAATCAAAAATTTACTCAACCAATTTTCACTTCTTTCACTTTTTTTAAAGCTTCCAATTTGAATTTCAGTTCAGGTACAGTAATCCAGAAAGTACTGAAGATTTTTACCAGCAACCGTTGATTCGAAAATATGGCCGCTTTCTAACGCAAACTAAAATAACAAGACATTGGATTAAAGATTTGGATAATGGCATAGTATTCGTGGAAATGCCTATCGAAAATCCTCAAAAGGTTAAATTTCTTTGGATGATTAAGTTGGAAATACAAGTTGAAAACAGATAATAAATGTTAGAACTAAGGTTATAGCTAAATTACGCTTTTTAATCAATCTGACTGCTGTGATTTCATTATCGTAAAAAGTTCGGAAAAGTTCCTCCTAATAATTACTTGCAGTTTTTGAAAGCTGTTCGTGTTTCCGACTATTTGCATACATTTTTCGGTTTTTGTGAACATTTTCAAAATTTGGTTTTGGAAAATGAAAAGAAAACTGGTCGTCGATCGTATACCATTTGTATATTTGATCAAAAAGGATGTTCATTTCTACCCTACATGAATCCTCTTGGAACGATGAACAAACTTATGCTGGTTTCTTTTATTTCATTCATTATTTTCCATATGCATAAAAATAATGTAAAGTAAGCAAAATCAATATTGCATTTGCAGAAAATCTAACTAAATTGAATAAAACTGGCTGTTTAGAGTATCATCCAAAATTTAATATCTCAAAATTAGGTTTTATTACTTACTAAAATTTAATTTTATTGTACCATTGGTTCCCCGTTTAAGCCAATTTCAGGATATCATTATAATTCCCATAATTATTTGCCATTATCTTCAGTATCGAATTCATTTGTGGATGGATTACTACAGTGAATTGTTGAAACGTATTATTATCGTTAATTCGCCAACATTTTTTCCCGCTCTACGAAAGGTTTGAAGAACGATTTTTAAACTTTAACAAGTGAAGAGTTCGAGTGTCATTCTTTCTCCACCTTAGTTTAGTGTTAATTTTAAAGTTTTACGGTTTGGCGAAGTTTCCTTTCAATTACTTAATTATAATGTCATAAAATGGCGCAGGTGATGACAGCGTTACTTCCTCCAAGAACACTCAGTCGTTTCACTATTGCCAGAAACTTACCCAATGATTTGTTACCATATTTATCAATTGACTCCATTCCGGTAGCTTATGGCGGAAAACTTTCCGTACCGAATGCACTTGATAACACATGTGTGCCCGCTGAGCCAATTACACCGATCGACTATCAGGTAAGTTTACGATAAATGTACGTACATTCGACTATCAAGTCAAGAGAATTTCTTCCTCCTGCGTTAAACAACGAAAACATTTGTTGAAATTGACTATTCAGGAAAGCGGACAAATATGGCGAAGAAATTCAGTGCATGCCATATCGGAAGTTTTGACAGTGAAAGGCGGTAGTGTCTATCGTAAAGCATTCAGAGTTGTTTGTGGCCAGGTTTTGCTATATGAATACTTTGCCAGTGGTGATCTAAAATTCTGGATCTGTCAAGGTTACAGCAGTTTGTCTTATCAGTAACATCATCAGATGTTTCGTAGCAATTGGGTGATAGTAGTTTCCAGGTCACTCGAAAATCGTAATTTAGAACCACGGTAGTAAACAGAAGAACTGATCACTTGAAAAAAGTATGACATATTGAGGACATTGTATTTTTTCCCCAAAGAAAGCATTAAAGTGTATATCCGTTCCAGGTGATGAAATGGTGACACCGAAATTTGTGCACACAACATTAAAACTTACGGAAGAAGGGGAAGTGAATGCAAATGCAAATGGTATACTATCAATAAATATATTAAATCGAAGTGAATTCTTTTCACTGAAAGTAAATTTATCCTATGCTATTGTATAAAATGATGAGACATTTATCTTTTTGTGCTTTTGTTGCAGTAAAGAAGATATTTTAATTTGTTTCATTGAACAAAACTTCTAGTAAAATTTCTTGTAACCGATGGAAACAATGGAAATGTTCAGATTCAAGTAAGATTTAATTAAGGAATAGCAAAATAAGCAGGAATCGATTGTTAGATAATAAATTGAATAGTGTGCAAATAATGTCAACAATATGACAGAAATCTGGAAATTATCGTTTCTTAACCTCTGTAACAGTTAAATTCACAGTTTAAAATGACCTGTTAATCGATAAAAATTTTTTAAAAAAAGTGTAGCATAAGAAATCGACTATTCACTGAAGCATATCCTTGACAAAATGACAAAATGAACGATGATTAGTGGGGCAATAAAATGGTGGACAACAAGCTTTCATCATTACTAAATTGACCATCATAAAGGGGAAGAATTGGACCACCGCTGACCATTAATTTATAGTTGTGTGTTAGTAAATGAGTTGGCTCATCCCAAAAGTAATAACTGTTATAGTTTTCATCTTTTCAATGTGTCTACAATGCTTTACTTCTTTTGGGAATTCCTTTCTCTATGATTAATTAAGTATTGAAAATTGAAATCTTTTAAAATCTAAATTCAAATTTAAACTGATTGTTCTTAAAGTTCATATTTCGTTTAGATGATCTAATCGCTAAATTTGTGCACTGCAAACTTTCTGCCTCTTTTGCTCGATGCGTTATTTTCAAATTTTTAATATGAACATAATCTGTGAATGTAGCCTTTCCTTTTCCGAACATACTCAACAGATTTGATAAGGTATGAAATTCTAGTCTTAAAAAAATCGACTTCGTAATTTCATTAATTTATTCTCATTTCAAAAAATTGAAGATCACTGTAAGCACCGTAAAATACGGATCGTTGTATCATTTCACCATAAAAGCTGTCATCCGTCAAGTGGCACAAGGTATTCGTTGAATTTAACCTTATTTCAGTAGCACAGTACTTTCTGCCCTTACATTATCGAGGTATTTCTAATCTGAACCGACTGCTGGAATGCAGAGAATGAATGCCGTTGATTGCCAATCTTACAACATTCACAATCTACCGAAAAGTAATGTAAGTATTTTCTTGTTTCTATTAAAGAATTTGCTGAAGGGAAGTCCAGTGGTTTCTGGATTAACCATCATAAGACCCACCTTTAGGTTTCAGCTCTCACACAAACCCTGTTGAATGATTCATCTAATCAGCTTATTAATTAGGTTTCTACTGCTTTCACCTTTACCTTCAGGTATTGCACTCTCATCTGGTAGTGTTCCATTGCTTTAACTGAAGCTTTGAAACGTGCGACATCTCGATACTACCATAACGTTGTACAACATGATAGAGTAGTGTGAGGTGTGGCCATGCGCTTTTCAACTCAGTTGTATGACAGAATAACTGATAACTATCAAATGATAAGTTAAATTAATACTAATTGAATAAAACGAAATTAAGTAACACACCGAAATGGTTTATGCATGCTGCATGATGTTAGTATTATATAGATGATCTAGCAACGATAACTGTTGCCTATCGGAATACGTATACGATCGAGAATGGCTGCATTATATAGTGATATCGAAGTAAAGAACAAGATTTCTGATTATGATGATTATATTAAAAATTCTTGGAAAAAACACTTGATATTTATTCATTACCGTTAAGGGAAGAAATTTCAAATTACGGGGATACCAAACCTATAGACGACATGAAATAAATGGAGCGATCACTAGTTCGGTGCTGTTTACAAACAAGTAAACAGTAATTAAGGTAAAGCTCAGTGTATCGATTCGATTTACTCGTAAGGAATTGCCTCTGACTGTTATTTCATGCTAAACGAAAAATAGATTGTATAGTGATGAACAAATTGTTAATAAGTGATTTCATTAGAAATTAATTAAGCAAAATTCTCGGATTTCAATGAAAAATATTTTCGGAAAGATCAACAAGTTTTCTTAACCTTGTTCTCTTCCTCATTCATATCTATCACATCTTCTTTACCTCAGTTTGGCTTTTTGATACTGATTAGCAACAAACAGCCAAACTTCCGACAATACTCAAACGCTTTTAATGTATCATACAATAGCTTTAAAAGGCGACCTACAGATATAGATAGTATAATAGTAACTGAAAGGTGAATTATTCAACGAATCTTTGGACTTCACTTCACAAAACTTTCCTTCTCACTTAATTCACTTCATCCTCTGTTATCGCAAACACCAGTCACCAGAAAATATCAACCTTCCGATAGCCTTCTAACCGTTTCTTGTTTATTGTCGTTACTTTCATTCAGTCCAACAATTTCCGAGTTCCTTTGGTGTCGCATGTAATGCTGTAAAAAATTGATTTGAATGTAAGTTATTGCATTCAATCACTTGACGAGAAAAAAAAGAAGAAATGAAATTCCAATTTCTTTCCTGATTTTTATCATCTAATGAAATTTTTCATATTCCAGTTAAGAAAATGATACCTGAATGATAGTGTATGTGATAGCAATGACAACAATCAACATTAAGGCCTGAAGACATAGTGCCAAAAAAATGTTAAACATTTTACATCTTCGGTAATACATACCAACTGATTTATTGAGATGGCTTTTCCATCTGCCTACAATGGTGGCCAATTTAAAAAGTGGCTAGCAAATAATTTTAAAAATAATATTTGAAAAATCTAAATGCAAAAATTAATGATATTTGGACTTACGCTATTACTGATATCTGTTAATGATTCTTCGTAAAGCATTAGTACTGACTTTCTTCGTAAATCATTACTTCCTAGAAAATTTATACAAATATTGAGCGAATTTTTGTGAATTAACAGAAATAAATTGAGCAAAAGTCATTTTTGAAGATATGAATGAAACATGTCAGATCAAAGATGAAGTTTGACGGTTTTAATCACGGAGAGTAAGTCATACCCGTTTCTGTTTTCCATGACTTCTGTTTAAGTTTGAGCTTATTAGATGATTTTACAGCGTATATATCACCAGAAAGTTGAAACAGACGTGATTCAGATGGTTCTATTAATGATCGCCTCTTCCGCATTCTATTTTTAATTCTGTAACTAAAATTTTATAAAAAATTTCAGAATATTGAAATTTATTTGTGAGTGAAACTAGGGGATGTAAAATATTTCTGTAACATTTAAACAAGGTATACTTGATTTGTTGGCTTTTTGTGGAATTCACTTGGTTGCAGCTATTTGGATCACAAAATTCATCGCAAGGTATAGCATAAGCCTCATAGATTATATCGGCCTGAAAATGTGCTGGATTAACTGAATAAAACTGAATACATTCCGTCTTCTATTTCGGGATATTCGGTCTATGTTAAAGTACGACAATCTTAAAACCGCCAAAAATTCAGGAATTCAACACAACCCTATAAAACATTCAAATACAGTAAATTATCAAATAAGTAATATCACCTCATCTGAGAAGCCATTAAAGACGACAGTTAATTGCAAGTGATTTTTGTCAATTCTATAAATATCTTTAAGCATTCCATTTGGAACAGCACAACTGCAAGGAAAAATAAAGTAAATAATGCAAACATAATTTTAGCTAAGCATCTTGGATTGAAAAAAATAATGATTTTAGTAAGTTTCAGAAATTTCCATACCCATCAGAATCGATAATTGCAAAAGTTCTGCCACTTTGTATGTCGCGTGCAAATAAATCAATTATCGAAAATTTGATTGGTTTCTGAAATAATCGATAATGAAATTGAGTAAGTCTTCAGGTATTGTAAAGG
>NW_018108224.1:147385-154801 GCF_000183805.2 Loa loa | reverse complement strand
CCTGAAAATGTGCTGGATTAACTGAATAAAACTGAATACATTCCGTCTTCTATTTCGGGATATTCGGTCTATGTTAAAGTACGACAATCTTAAAACCGCCAAAAATTCAGGAATTCAACACAACCCTATAAAACATTCAAATACAGTAAATTATCAAATAAGTAATATCACCTCATCTGAGAAGCCATTAAAGACGACAGTTAATTGCAAGTGATTTTTGTCAATTCTATAAATATCTTTAAGCATTCCATTTGGAACAGCACAACTGCAAGGAAAAATAAAGTAAATAATGCAAACATAATTTTAGCTAAGCATCTTGGATTGAAAAAAATAATGATTTTAGTAAGTTTCAGAAATTTCCATACCCATCAGAATCGATAATTGCAAAAGTTCTGCCACTTTGTATGTCGCGTGCAAATAAATCAATTATCGAAAATTTGATTGGTTTCTGAAATAATCGATAATGAAATTGAGTAAGTCTTCAGGTATTGTAAAGGTATGAAACGTAAATTTGATTGGTTTCTTAAATAATCGATAATGAAATTGAGTAAGTCTTCAGGTATCGTAAAGGTATGAAATGTAAACGTATCCATATAAAATAATCGTATAAAACATTTAAGACGTAATTTTATGATAGTAGTTCAGTTAAGAGTAAATGAATACTTCATGTAGTGTTAGCAAAAGATAGCCTTCATCACCGATTTCTACCACTTCTGCAGGATTTTTGTTCACATCCATCACTTCCATTGTGTACCGCGGTTGGGTCACATAATTTCGTAACTGCGATGCTATTTGTATGTCCTTAGTTCTGTAAAATTACACATAATTCTTTTTTAAAATTATCAAGCAAACTTAAGCAATATTTGAACCAAATAAAAATTACACTTTGATGAAAGTTAAATTTAAAAGTCACTTAGTAAGTAACAAATAAGGAAATAAATTTACAGCATCTGTTTTGTAACATTCTCATCTTCAACTTGAAGATGAAATGATAGGTGTTGATCGACCGGTAAAATTTCCAAATCATTATGTATGTGGCAAATGACCTGAAATTCGGAAATAAGAGCATATTATCAAAATATATTACCAAAAAAAAAATCACCAAAACGCTTTTATATGCTTCTAAAATTGAAGATGAAATTACTGACATTATAAAGATCTGTATCCAACACTGATAAAAATTAATAATTGCAAGAAAAATTTTTACATAAGCTGATTGAAGAAAGATGGATAGGTGCTGATAATTACATAATTTTAATTTTATTATTGCAAAATAAATAATGCTTAGCTGACCTTTAACAATTTGTCCTTGACAGTAATAAGCTCAGTGCTACCTTCCTTTAACATCACCAGGTTTGAAAAAGTTAAATAAGGGGAAAGCTAAAAGGAATTATTGTAATACTGTTTATTCCATCATTCATTTTATTTATTTTTTTTCTATTTCTAAATTCTTTTTCTTCACTTGTTCTTTCTTTCTCTTTTTTTTTTGAACAAAAAAATTATCGAAAGACGAATAAAAAAAGGATAGGAAATGGAAAAAAAGCATTTTAAAATTAAAATACAGTAATTTGAAAAGAAAAAAAAGAGGAACTCTGAAAAGCAATAAAAAATTTATTTATTTTTTTTCTATTTCTAAATCCTTTTTCTTCACGAACGAAGAAAACCAACAGTTTTTTGCATCCCACATTCATTGTACAACATCTCAGCATCAAATTCGTATACATGAAAGAATTTTCTTTTGCAAGAAAATATTTTATCGTTTTTCGTCGTAAGTGTTCCAGAAAACATTTTCAACGATGCACCATGTATTTGCATTCGATCCCGTTTGCATTTTAATTTAACTGTAATGAAAATTTTTAAAATTGTTCCCTGTTTAAGTTTTCTTTTTAATACATCACCATTTATTCAAAATTTTCTTTTACACAATAAAAATTAAAACCTTAAATTGTAAAACTCACATTGTACACAATCTTCAAGTTCACCAGATGATAAATTTAAATCATAATTCTGCAAAGGATTCTTATTCAACGTTCGAGGTGATGTATGACTCAGATAACACATATGTGTTCCACGATGATATGTAAAATAGCGGCAATTACCACTGTTCCATGTGTGACATAATTGCTCGCATTCACTGGTGTCACTTACATCCGTAATACGTTCGTCGAAAAAATCCGTGAAACCGGATGATTGCATTCGGATGAATTGACACTGTGCAACATTCATAATAAAATCTGAAGTTGTGGATAGAAAGCACAAAGCAAAGATAATGAAGACATAAGTTTACAATAGAATTGGTACAAACAATTAAATTTGTGTCATCGATCCAATGATATAAATGCACTATTATATAATATGCTTATATTAAAACATTAAATTCGAACTAACTTTCCGGAAAACAGTTGTTTTCATATAATTCTACGTCTTCACTATATTTAAAGAATTTTTTTACATTGTGAACGTTTTGAATTGAAACATTCAAATAACGGCATTGCGTCGCTTTTTTATTATACAAGACCGCCCTGCACTGGCTCCTGAAATTTGATGCAAGTTGAAATGATTAAAATAGTCAGTTTGGCTTTCTCCCTTCTCTTTCATTTTGTAAGAAGTGCTTTTTGGTGACAGAAAAAAAAACATTTGGATAACTATCTCATTGTTCAGAGTTGCATGCCATATTTGATAGCACTCTGCATTTCAACCCCAAATGATAATGATGATAAGGATATTACAATCAATCAACCCAGCAGTGAAGTTGTCATTGTTTTGGGATCCTTCATTCTAGTTTGTCAATGTAGCAGAATATTCACAGCTTATCGGAATCTTTTGAGATATATGTCCGTCATACTTCAAAACTTTATCATAATGAACTATTCACTTCATGTTTATCGGAAAAAATATAGCTTCGATGGAAGATTATTTCTTATCAGTGAGGAAATTTCAGACATTTTAGGACACCTGAAAAGTTATAAATCAATTAACACGAAATGAGTATTTATGATTTAAAAAAAATGAACCCTTTTAAACAAGAGGTCAAACATTTCTCAAGCGAAATTGTTCCTTCAGCTACGTCTGCAAACTTATCGTCAATAAGATCCTTGTTTGGAAACCTTTCAAATGACCATATAGTACTGTCAGTACACCGTGATGATAACCCTTTAAATAAAGATTAGATCGAGTTGTTGTAACCAAACTAGTCATTTCATTTTTTATCACTAAAGAATTTTCATCATCAGTTTAAAATGTGAAATGGAACAATTTACTTTGATTAAGACAGAAAGATGTTGCACTGTAAATTACACTTTCCGGAATGGGCATTTCCAATTCATTCCCATTTTTTGTTCGATCAATAAGCAAGCATATCGGATTCTCTTGGACATTTATCAGGAAATTCACTGCTGTACATTTTATCTGCTGAAATTTTATACAAAATGTTAAAGTCATAAAATACAATGCCATAATCTTTGGGTAATGGAAGACTTTTATTTTAAAGTAACTGAAAGAACTCTCAATTATTTACAGAACAAAAAAAAAGTAGATCAAAGAATATACTTTAGAGCAATGTTGTAGACAATCCTGAAAAGCGCTCGTTTGCAGTTTCCCGATTATTTCACCTTCCATTAGGTGACCTCGTTCGATAATGTATGTAATGAATGCACAATATGAAATGACTCTTCATCAATGCCACTTTTTTTTTCATACATTCAATTCGAGTGATAATTTGAATCAAACAATGATTGAAGTCAAATGCCAAATGCTTATTTCTGATCTAATGGAAGCTAGCTTCACAATTTATCTCACTTAACATCACAAATTTTTGAATAACAAACACTTTTCTCTTTTTTGTAAATTTCCACATCCAATGGTGTTTCTTTTATGTCAATCATCTTCAAACTTTTAGTTTCATTAAAACAATACAACTTTCATTATAAACCATTTCCCTACAACACATTATATCTAATTTGCTTATTTCGAAATGCATTTTGCATGCAATCATCAAATTCCTCATTCTTTATTAAATATGTAATAAATGAAAAAGCACAAGTCTTGTTGACCTGTTTTTCCTCTACAATGTCTATGCACAATAAAAATTTAAACAAATCAATTCAATGATGCTCTAATTTATGCATACGTTTCAACTGTTACTATAATCAGGATTGTCTAAAAGTTATGTGTACATCTATATGTACTACTTTTAAGATAATTTAAAAAAAAAAAAAAAGAAGCGTACCGTCAGCAGAATCGAATAGTGTCATTGCTTGCTTGGTGCAAATAAATGAAGATGCAAGGAATAATAATCGATCCATTCAATTAGCTCACTGCAAAATCATTTCAATCAATTAAAAATTTGACGAAATCCTTGAATTGTAATGACATATTTGTGGTCGAATATTTTAATTAATGGGATCAATTAATCGCTAAAGTGATGCATACACTGAGTGTAGAAAGTGAACTAAAATTTTAAATTATATTTGTTCATTTTTGATATTTTTCTTTCTGCATTGTAATTGTTTAACGCAGTAAATGATGAAAACTTTTTCACAATTACTTCTTTTTTAGTAACCATATACATTCTAAGTAAATTAATCAGTGATCTTAAAGTAAATCACGGATGAACAAACTTTTTACTAATTTACTATTTTTAGCAAATTGTTAATAAGCATTTTAAAATTTAACCCTATGAAAAAGTGCACGGTTTATTTTACTAGTAAGTTCACTTCTATCTCATCCCGCTATTTGATCAAATTTAACGAAACTATGCATTTACTTAACAAACATTACTACCAATCTTCTGCAGTAAATTGAAATACGGTAGAATAATTTGAGATTGGCACATTTTTTTAATAATATTTTTAAACATCACAGTATGAATGAACAGCCAATGAAAAGTGACAATTATGCATTTTTAATATAAGTGCACAAATTTGTCCCATACTAGATCTCATTAGACTTCCAAGTTCTTCGTCAATCATTCTTGCAGTCCAATTATTTGTTTGAATCCATTTGATAATCAAAATGCGATATCGAATAGGAGATAAAAGTGATAACAGAAGATTGGATAAATTTTTCAATCTATAAAATCAAAAAAATACCAAAAACTGATAAATGCTTCCAATGAATTATAGATTGCTGTAAAATTATGTACGAATAACTTAATTCAATAAAATTAAATACCACAAGCTAACAGGACAAATGCAAATTTTAAATGAAATGGAATAAGATAGGAGGAAATAGCATGCAGATGTGCGCATGTTTCCTATAATCGAGCAGAAATTGGAAAATCGAGGAAAGAGCGTTGAAGAGATGATTTGATTCATCCATCATATATTTCAATCCCTCAGTCAGTTGTCGAGTCGGTCACTCAGTTTCCGCGATACAATTAGGTCATGGCCCGTATTACGTTTCGTTTTTTCCTCTCTCTGGATTTCCATTATTTGGATGTCTCATTGCTCGTGTTAAATACTCTTGATCACCTACTGCTCCCATATATTCAGGATAATTATTTGACAAAAAATGAAATTAGAATTCAAAATTATTCAAAGCGAAATATTTTTATATGCACATAGATCGTGATTTTTGTTTGCTAAATAAATAATTTTTGTTTCTTTGTTTTTTTCCTTTTTTTGTGGATTTTGAAAAACCACCACAACTTCAATTTTTTTTACGAAGCATCAAGTGTGAGATTTGACTTATTCAGGATAGAAGAAAAAAAGTTGGAAATAGTAATAAATAACATTTTAATGCTTCTTATACTTGTCCTTTCAGTTGACAAGAAACCGCTGGAAATAAAGTGATCTAAGATTAGATCCTTAGCTGTGCATACAATGATACTATTATCAATAAAAGTTATTAAAGCTACTAACATGAGAATCTGTGATCGAAAAATTTACATCAGACTACTCAAAAAGTGAATCTACGGACAATTAAGTAACTTTAGTCAAGTCAAATAAACCAAGTAATTAAGTAAGTAATCAAATCAAAGGACTCCAAAAACAATTGTATTTTTCCTTGGATGAATAGGATAAATTTTTCCATCGGATGAATTTTAGGAAAAATTGAATTATCAAAAAAACTCATATCAAACACAATGCACCGATGAAGCCATAGACTGAATTTTGCATTCCATGTCAATGTTCCATGCACCATTAGATTTTTTTTCCTCACTGTTGAAAGTGGTTGCCGAAGCCATTTATAAAATTCAACGAGATGTAACCCAAAAATAACTCCAAAAACGAGGACCCATTTCCGATATAGTTATATGGAACCCCTCCTTTAAAGAAGATATATAAATTGGTGTCAAGGGCATGTTCGGAGCAATGATTGCCCATTGTTACATCATCCCTTTCCTTACTTATGGATAGGTAGGCCTAAGACCCACAGAACTACGTCAGTTGCATAACACCCCCTCAAACATAATACCACATTGCATGTTCTACCCTTCAAACTTAAACTCAACTTCTCTTATTTCACGCAAAACTTGTAGCTAAGAAATATAAACATACACCTTACGTCTGCGGTCGAAAAATACGGTGCAGCTTTTAGTTTCATCACTCCATTTATCAGTTTCTCAGTCTTTAACACTCTTGTCATATTGTTTGCTGCACCACTGACATTTCTAGATATCTTTCTCTGACCCAAGCGACAATAGGAAAGAATAAGCCAATTATCCAATCTGAACTGTAACTCTACAGAATGCCTTAAAACAAATTCTTAGTTCTCGTCCAACAAAATTAGTTGTAGAATAGAAAAATCAAAATCCCAGAACATTTGTTGCCATAGTCATTATACATATTTTATAGCATAATACTGATCAAGCATTAGAAGTGAAAGTAAAATAAAAAAAAAAGCTATCACATTATATATGAGCAGAAAAAAAATGTGCACATCTCATCAAAACCGTTACAAAAATATTCAGAAAATCAAATATGTGGTGCCCGAAGACAAGAAAAGAGTAATAAAATGAACTATCTAAAGTAACGATGTTGCAAAAAAGTCATTTTTTTTATCATTTTACCAAAACAACTCCCAAACGAGAAAATGGAGAAAATTTTGCAGAAATAAATATAAAGAGTGGAATGTTTGCTCACAGAACAAGAACAGAAAGACTCGATTTTTTACGGATGGTACAATTTCATCATATATTCAAAGGCTAGAAAAATGAGGATTCATATGCAAACTTTCACTAGATTTCTGACAAATAACCCCACATATTTGTCCTATACATGTGATCAAGAAAAAGAAGAATCATTTACCATTACTCATGTTGCAGTAGTAGAAAACAAGACGGTGATAATGAAAATTAGATATTACTAGGTTAAAGAGTATAAAGTATTTCTAATCAGGAAGCCGAAGCAAAAAACTGGTATATATATATATGTATATATATATATATATATATATATATATATATATATATAT
>NW_018108224.1:131545-146918 GCF_000183805.2 Loa loa | reverse complement strand
AAATATTATGAATCATTCGAATTTAACAATATCAAAGACTAACTAAATAACCGTAAAACAGTGCACTGTCCACAATAACACTTCCTTTCATTAAATAAAATCATAAAGCAACGCTTTTGCCACACTGAGCTTCTCGAATGTCTTCGATAAGACCTATTCTTGAACTTCGCTTTTCCTCACGAGCAATATCACGATAACTTGCTTCCATGTGACGATCGTCAATCATCCGTTCTCTTAGCTTCCAACGATTTTTGTCATAGCGTGGGTTAATTAGTCTTAAATAATATAAGAATTTAGAACAAAGACATTCGAAGAGGAATAAATAAAAAGCAAACTGCGTATATAATCGGAAACAAAATACTAAAATGAAAAAAAAAGTACCGCAATGTTTCTTCTAAATCTCCGCGTTTCAGATGTTCATCAAATTCGCTGTCATCAATGAAATCATCCATTTCACTATCATACTCCTCATCATCAACATCCTCATCCAAATCATCTCTTGATTGACGCAGTCTAAATATAGGCAATATTTGCAAAGTAAGTTGACCCTAATGCATAAAGTCATAATGGAAAGAAAATCATAATGAATACTCTTCTAGACGACGTCGCTCTTTTAGACGCATACGTTCATAGGCTTTGAAACGAGCAATTGCTTTCTCCCGCGACAACATTTGTCTTAATGGATTCTGCCGCCGATTATCAGCTCTTGCAAGATTTCCCTCAATAATTCTAGATCCCCTGGAAAGTAACATTTTTTTTTAAAGTAAAAATTACTCTGAACATAATTTCCTACGTAAATATCCTATATGTAATACTCGAAAATTCTAGAAAAAAAAAGATAATTTTAAGAATATTGGAAACAACCTTGGTTACCCTTATTTATTAATTTAATTCCTTCACTTTAAGTTATGCATAGCATTTAGTAAGAGAAAGAATTGTCTCTAGTAGGAGAGAGAATTGTCTCAAACAAAATTTAAACCAGTTATTCCATATTTTCACCTTGCTTGTGTATCCTTAGCATTAGATTCCTTCACATTAGCTTTGGTTACATTCGAAGGATTGCTATCTGCCTTAAAACTTGCCTGAGATTGCCCTGGAGGAGGTCCTTGATATCTGAAATAGTGACTTGAAGTGAACTAACTTGTACCATAACGTCAAGATATAGGCAACATTCTCAAGATCAGTATTAAATGAAAATAACCCAACATTTAGATGAAATGAATATGATCCATAAAAATTTAAAAACCTAGGAAATCGGACATAAAGAATTTATTCAAACAAACCTGATATCTCCTAAAAGATACCGCCGTGATGGCAGCGTGAAGGGAGATCCAGAAGATACAGATGGTGGCACTTTCTGTTCCTTGTTATGACCAGTTTGAATACCACTTACCTTCTTTGTGGTAATAGAACTAAATATATATAATGAAATAATTCTTTGTGCATCTCAATTTAATTATAGTTCAACAAAAATACAAAAATAAAGGGAAAAGAACCTTCGTTGTGCACCAACAGTTTTTTTGCTATTCTCATTTGCTGGCTTTGATTTGCCCTCACGATCATATCTAATAACCCTAATGTCTCGTTCAAGCAGCCCATTATGCGCTTTCTTTTTTGCTGGAGGTGAGGCAGCAAGCGGTGGTGGGCTAAGAGAAGTTTTACCATTCTGGATTGCTTCTGCCTGAAACAGAACTTACCATTCCTGAATATATCTGCGTTAACCTACAAACTATAACATTCTAAGCACAGCCGATTGTTTGGCCATGCATTTTTCATTACTGTATGTTCGACTTATTCACAAAAGTAACTGATATCAAAAATTAAACAAAATTCAAGAACTGGACATAAAAATTACTCAAAAAATTCTGAACATTTCACTGAATACCGAAGATAAAGCTAGTTGTGGTGTAATGAATGTCACTCACTTTCTTCATCAGGGAAAAGAAATTTGACTCCGATGGAGGTAAACGACGCTTAATCGCAACTCTCGTATCAATTTTTCTCGACTTACCTTCCAGCACACAAGACGTGGAAGGTCCTGGAGAATCTTCTTTCCTGAAACACGAAAGCACTTTGAGATTTTTTAAAATAAATTCTACAATTAATATTGGGTAAGAAATGAGCAAGAGACTTTTCAATGATTACCTGTTGCTTCGGCATATAGTGTACATACGCAAGTAGAATCAACTCACGTCAAATGTCTCAAACTATTCTTTTTGTTAATGGCGACTCTATAAGGACCATTTTTGCAAGATCCTGCATCTGCTATTTTTTCAGCTACCTTCTTTCGTTCCAAGGCCCTCACAACACTTCCGCGTAATTCACAATTGAGGCGATCAGCTTCTTCCTATAGAATAGACATAGAACAGTGTGTTTAAAGGAATATAACAGGAGTAATACCGATTTCATGAATCATATAAACCAGTAGATTAATAACATGTTTAACTATATATAAGAGTTTTGAGCTTTTGAAGCATCACTTCGAAAATGTTAAGGAAATTAAATTACATTACAGCTCCAATTTCTAGCTTTTTTGATTCATTATTTGCAAAAATAATGAACACGTACTGTGCGACCAACAAATCCTGCACTCTCTAATGACTTATGACTTTAAAACAATGAAAAGATTGAACAAGTGAATTAAATTGGCATAATGGACCTTATCCGCACACCGATGCACGGTTGTATCCAATATTAGTAGTATCATCATTGGGAAACATGTTGTCTGAATGCCAGCATAGCTCACTTACGTTGCCCCACGCAGGAAGCAATCAGTATGCGTTTCTATCAACCATACAGTAACGCATGAAACTGACCTCCTCTCTAATCTGCTGTTTTTTCAGATGTTCTTCATGTTCGCGATCATTACCGTACTTTTGTTGCAGTTCAATTGGAGTGCTACCAAACTGTTTAGCAAGCTTTTTATTTGCCTAAAGAATAGGATAAAAAATCGAATCGAGTTTATTTCAATAAAAAAGAAAAGAATACGAATCCCTTCGTTGAGATATGAGAGTTAATTGATAGAATGTAAACAATTAGACCTGACGAATGTTACGGAAGCTTCTTGAAATCAAAACAAAATTCTAACCTTTCCACCATAACTTTGCAACCTTAATTTTATAAGCTCCTCCTTTTGCTTCTTTTTCTCAGTTATAGCTTTTCGCTTCTCTTCCTCCTTTTTCTTTAGAAATAAAGCTATTCTGCTCTTATCGACGTCTGAACCTTCTTTCGTTTTTTTCTTCGGAATGACAAACTGGAAATTCAGTTTGTGTAAAGTGATTCACTTTTACATAATTACCCTTCAGTTCTTGTCTATCCAAAAGATCCCTAAAATTATCACTTTGAAATTCGCCTGCAGTATGTCTGGACAATCTCATCAATTGATTAACTAGAAAAAAGAGAGTGTAAGATAGGGAATTTGGTGATACAGATGACTAGTAAATCTTTGGCGCAACTGAAGACGTACAGGTTAATGAAGTCTTCTAAAAGTTACCACTTATCAAAGACAGCTAAGACCAACCCCACAACCTATCCTAACCATTTTGATAAGTATAAGAATACCAACGTTTCAGTAATGTCGAATCACGACTTAGCATTAACCTTAAAGCTAAAACCATCACGGACGACATTGCCAGTTGTTGATCTGGCCAACCTATAACTCAGAAAAAAAACCTGACCAGAGGGTGAATTGGGACGTCCCGCATCGTGCAGATAGAGGAGGGATAGAGGCTGTTTGTGGTGCACTTCTGTCACTATGTGGAATCAATGAAGAGTTCAAGAAAAGAAGACTCGAGTGAATGCAAATTCATTCAATTCGCTAATTCATTCTATTAAGGTGGCCTTCCACTCCCAGCAAGATGTCATCAACGCAAAAACCTTAAAACCTGAAAATAAAAAGTGGAAAAGACCTGCGGAAGTATAACGATACTACTACCTCCCTTAGTGAGACTTCGTTTCACCCAGGGAAATGCGGTTATAAAATTAAAACCTAAGAAAACTTGGTAAAACTCGTACCTACTCTATCCTCAGCGAAACGTCGTTTTGTCTGAAGGAAATGTAAGGAAAATTAAAACCTGAAAAGAATAAATGGACAAGTAACAAATAAGATCAAGTACTTTCGGTTTTTCAGGAGGAGGTTTCGCAATTTTTAATTGCTTTCGTTCCGCAGCCAATCGTACATTCATACACTTTTCGGTCTTTTGACGTGCTTCGTCGATCTTCTTAATTTCCTTAATCGCATTTCTAGTGTTACTACTTGCTTGTTTTAATATATCGTCAAATAAATCCATAAGTAACCATTTATTATATTATTACCATTAATCTGAAAGTACACGTACGCTTAGCGTCTCTTGCTCGGATTCTTCAGCTCTACCACAACAACATAATCACACTTTTTCACAAAAAAAAACTCGATAAACAACGTCAAAACGTTAAAAACCGACGAAGAAATTTGCAGACAGTACATCTGAAGTTTTCCAAACTGGATCCGGCAAACCTTTACCCAAGAGAAATACAGACAACTGTGCCAAACTACTACATCACTACATCCACCCAATTACCAATCTTGGTCGAGCGCGCTGTTGGATGGGGCGCAATGTAACAAACATCTTCCCAAATTCTCAACAGCTATTTGTTTTAAACTTAAATTTTACTAAACTTCTTTGGAAAATATTCTTTAAACATACGTATTGGAGAAGGACTTCTTTTTTAATCTCACCTTTTAAGTAATAATTAACCATTGCAAGAAGAGGAAGAAGACTGGGAAGTTGAACCATCATGACCCCAGAAAGTCACATCATTTCATGAAGAATTGTATGCTATAATCAAAATAAATTCAAACAAATTCAATTGTATATAAGCTTTACTTATCTCACTGATAATGATAGAAAAACTATAAGAGACCGATTGTAGAGTGCTTGCTAGTTAGTTCAAAATGTGACAATTTAGCGTAATTCTGTCTAGGTCACCTCAATTATCATCATGACATGGAATAGAGTGATTTATGAATGTTGGAATGGTTTGAACGATGCATCACTTTAAATGTGTTTGTAATCAATGACATATTTAATCTTAAATTTGTTTTCTTTCAGTGATTTTCATTTCCAATTTCTCTTGTACTTTTTTTTTAATTTAAACAAAAATTTGTGCTTTGAGTTAATGTCAAAAACGACTGAGCGGAAAAGCTGATAAAAGTGAGTGAGTGATGAAATTTCATGATAATTGCCAAAATTCATGGATATTTGGGACAGCTGTCAAAATTTCTGTGCAAACATTATAAAATGGGTAAAAGTTTTTATTCAAGAAAATAATTCCTACATAATTTAACCCAATAATTTCCGAGTCTTCCTGTCCAAAACTTATTGACTTAATTATACGCTCAATATTTTATCAAATTTATTGAAATCTAATTGGTTCAAAGATAAATTAAATCGGAACTGAATAGAAACGGAACTGTTTCAACAATCAATGCAATATGTGGGAGTGATAATTCTGAGTTTAAATTCTGAAAAAATTAAATTTACGATTTTACGTAGTTCATATTTGCTTAAAGGAGTATAAGATGTCAAAAAAAAAAAGGATGCAAATCTTATATTTAATTTTTAGGATCGTTGCAATTATCAAAAGCGAGCAGTGATATTCGTTCAGCAAGCTGTTACTATCTTATTTTGTTTTTACAAACTGAATGGTAAGACCGAAGTTAGCAAAGTTCAATTTCCATAGCACCACCATTCGAGCAGTTTAGGTCACATTCCTTTGTCCGAGCACCTATCACTTTACCGTGTTTTTTGAACTGGCATAAAGACCATTCGATCCATTTCATTTCTCTCAAACATGTATTATCCACCAAAAAGAAAAAAAAAAAACGACTTCTCAGGGTGTATATTAACAGATAACAATAAAGTGGACATGAAATGAATAACAAATAACTTAAAATTTGAGCTAAATTAAAAAACTAATGCCAATTTGAAATCAATTATTTTGTAAGAAATTCACTGCAAAAGTAATTCTCAGATCCCATATGCGAATTCTGCTGGATTTTCCAAAATAAAGTATAAATTTGTGAAAAGTACTACGCTTACATCGAGGTGATTCTTACTTCGAGAAAGTTGTTGTCCTAAGAGCTTTGAATAAGAGAATGAGAAAAATCGTTTGCAGCTATTTTCCTATCTCCTGTCCTCTTTATTCATCACTTTATCTTAATATTCACTTATTTGATCGTCTTATTTACAAAAATTTTAATGAATTATTGCTTTGTCATTCTCGAATTAGTTTTGTACACTGTCTGGAATGGAATTAGTGTTAAACAAAGGGTGGGAAGGATGTAGGTATAATTAGCTGCTACCGGCATTGTTTTGATCTGATTTTATTGGTATTACAATGATTGGTGACAACAAAATTTGTTATCAGATGTTTAGCATATACGCAGCTCCTACAATAAAACATGATATTGTTGAATTTCTTGTACTTCTATGCACTGCTTCCATTAGGATATTCCCGCAAGGCTTTTTTGATATGACAAAACTAAAAGTCAAAGATGCTATTTACCTGAATTTTCTGGCATTTTCCGCTTTGGAATATAGCGGCATGATCGTAAACGACTTAAATGATTTGGGAAGAAATAGAATGGAAAATCCACGAGTACAATTCCATTTGCAATAGCATGTTATCGATTTGGTTACAAATTTTACAATTACCGACAGCTATTCAGTCGATGATTCCGATCTTATGACATCGATTATATCAACTCTAAAGCATCCGTTTTTGATAACAACAGTATCCTGTGAAAACGACATATTTTCTGAATTCCTGAAAAGTTCTCATTTAGAAGACTGTATGGTTTGAAACTCTAGTTTGGTTGAGATTTAGTGAAACGCTATTTTACTGGATAAATCAAAAATCTAATGCACCTTTTTTTGTTTTAAATCACTGCTTCGTTAGCATAAATTTATTTCATGCATATCTCACATTAAAGTCAAACGTGTACAATTAGCTAATTACAATAGTATTTTAATCTTTTTTTCCAGCTATTGATAATACTGAAAACTGTGGAAATCCATCCGATGAAATCGCCACCCGAATTCTATTTCAATCGTTACCATTTGCATTGCTGAAAGCAGTGACCATAAATAGTTTAGAGCACTACCAACAGCCAACATCACCTTTTGAAATTAAAAAAGATATCGAGTAAGACAGTACCATGAAGTCCGGTCAATGAAGAAAATTCTTGACAACTTATTATTGCGAAGTTTTCTTCAACTTTCTTATCCTTTTTTTCTTAACTTTTTTATCATTATGAGGGATTCATGAAAAACATTTCTATTTTAATTAGTTGAATAATTTTAGGTTATACTTATAATGGTACTATATTTTCATTCTGATACAATTCATAAAATTGATTATCGAAATTTTTTATAAGAAATGAGGACACTTCAAAATATCAAAAGATATGACAGTATATTATAAAACGTTGCAGACAACTGAAAGCAGAACAAAATTCTACTGCTGCAATAATTATACTTGTTCTTGAAGAAAATCGAAATAACGATAAGCCTTATCCATTAGCTGATAGGATAGAAGATGGAACACGAAACTGTGACATCTTTGATACTTCCATTCTGAATCTCGATCCTTAACAATGGCTTAATGGTTTCTCTGCATTTTAATGTTTGAAAAGAAAAAAGAAAAACTGACATTATACAAATAATATACCATTCGATATTAAATATCATAGAGGAAATAAATATAAATTATAAATATAAATTACAAATAAATATAAATTATATAAATTACATATCAAAGAGATTGTGAATCTCACAAGTTGAAAGAGAAATTGATGTAAGCAAGAATAGGAAATACCTATTGTTAGATCCTAAAACAGCTTTTTTTTCTTACAACTTCTGGAGAAATCGGAAATGCATCAAATATTTTTGGATGATCTTATAGTTGGAGGGTTGGCACTTTTTTTCCTTTTTTTTTGAGTGGGGAGATAAGAAATAATCAGAAAGGACTGCCATAAATCAATGTTTCCCTTATATCTAGTCTACAATTGTTTCATTGATCGGTTTCTGTAGTATATCGAGAAGCAAAAGTTTGATTACTGTGAAGAATTTTTTGGAAAGTAGCGATGTTTGTCTAAAATCATTTAATCTTTCATGTTTCAACGCGCGAAAGTTAATGTAATTAAAACAAATTTCTGCAGATAATGGCAACCGAATTATTCCTATCAAGAAAGATATCAAACTTTCTTCCATTACAGCAATCAAAAACATCGATGAAAAAAATTCCACCGAATTTACCAATGGTATCATTAATTAATTTTCCCATAGATTCAGTAATTTCATGATGCTACTTATAAATTAATTTAATTGTTAGCAATGATTTTAGATAAATAATGCTTTAGAAGGCATTGAACAGATGAGCAGGAATGAAATCAGAGGTAAATTTGCCAGAGCGATGAAAGAATCGTTTCAGTATGTGAAAAGTGACATTCGGGATGAATGGCACACTGAAATTACACCGGAGAAGTATGCCACAGGTATAAATGGCTATTGATTTGATCAATCAGGAACTTTCCTGATCAAACATTGCCTCTTTTAACAATTCAAAGAAATATTTGAGGAAAAATAAGAGTAGACAAAGTCTAGTTGATGAGTTTGAGATTTGTTTTCGATATTATCTATGAGTAATGCTGCAAATTATTTGTTGCTTGGTATACAATCTCCTCCTCTTCATTTCAGGTGATTTACTCTTTGAAGGACGCTACAGTTCCGTTGTGACAGCAAGATCCTATCCAGCCTTCAACGGTTTCACGTACGTGGAACCTCGACCATGCATCATCAAAACAAAACATATTGGTGCTATTCTGGATGACATATTACGTGATCAGTGTGATGTTAAAGAGACATTTCAGCAAAAGATTTTTCGGCTTCTACGACGAATAGTTATGGAGGTTTACATCCTAAATAGGTATCATTTCTAAGCTTTACAAGACAACAACTATTAGTCAATATTATCTCCAGGAAGATATTTGAACTGTAGAGAAATCGATCAGTTATGAGGTCTAAATTAGAATGATGTGTTTGCAAAGATGACACTTATTTTATGTGACAATGTAAACATTATCAATTACAAAGACTGCATATTAATTCTAATTAATTTCTTACATAACAAAGTTAATTTGTAACAATTATAGAGTTCGTCATTCGAATATAATGCATGCTCATGCTACAGTGGTCACCGAGCATTCACTTTGTCTACAATTGGTTCTCCCGCGATTATATCAGCTCGAACAGCTAATTGATAAATATCGCCATGATAAGGAGGGAAAGGTTGTTGCATTACTTCGAAAAGTTATCTGATCTTCTTATAATACCCTAAATGTAAGGTGTGTGTAAAAATGTCAGATCGTAAAGTCATTTTCCACAAGCATACACCATACGATGATGAATTTTTGTCAAAATTTTGCCATTCAATAACGATAATTGGAATAGTTTGAAACTTTAAAATATGTAAACAAAGTTTCATTTTTTAGCCGATGAATATCTGCATCATTGCAATGATTATTCGACAGCTTTGCAGAGCATTATCTTATCTTCATGATGCAAATATCATTCATAAGTTTGTCTTCTTCTCTTCATCACATTACTATTTTCATTCATAACTTTTCAACAAATTCCGGAAGAATTTCCTATTTTCAAGTGAAAATTTTTCAGTGATATTCAACCAGAAAACATTTATCTGACCCGTGGTGGTACTGTTAAATTGAGCAATTTCATCAATTCACGAATGATCGTAAATGAACAAGCAGCTGAGATGTGTCGAACACCTGATGGAACACCAGATTATATGTGTGCTGAAAAGGTCAATCATTTATTATCACAAAATAACGAGTGGATCACTTCAAAAGTCTCCTTATTTTGGTGATAAACAAATTATCATTGTTGCCTACCGCCCAGCAAAAGTGATGTGTAACGCGTCTAAACAGTGCTAACGTTACGTTTTGGGATATGGTAGTACTATATCAAGCTACTGCTGATTTGCAGCACTATATATCACAGTCAAAGTTCTGTTATGACGATGTTGTGCTGATAGAAAGTATTTTTGTTGAGAATTTTATGGAAATTTTAGAAATTTCAGGAATATAAGAAGTGAATGTAAGATGTTTCCGTTTCAGCAGTATAATTTAAAACGTGCAACAATTGCAACAGATTATAAGAACTATTCGACGTCAGCAGATATCTGGTCATTGGGTGTGCTAATACTTCATATGGTCAGCTATTATCCCAATGAAAGATGGCACCGCTTACCCCGAATGTTCGCCCTCCAAATGGGTGAAAGAAGAATGCCGTTTCGATGGATGATTAACGATATGATGGTGCCTCAAATCCTGCTTCATTCTACTTGTGGGTCAAACTAACTGAGAGACTGTCCTTTCATAAAATACTTCGAGTTTTTGGGTTATTTGGATCAAACAATCTCTTCTCAGGCATTATGCAAAAGTTAATCAAGCTTTAGAAAACTTTTCAGCAACTTTGTATACGAATGACACAATGTGGTGATGGACGTTTGAAGCAATATCTGAATGATACAATGCTCAATTTGGATCCATCAGCACGTCCAACAGCCAGACAAATTTTGGAATCATATTTAATCACAAAATGGTGTAATAAAAGCCTGGAGCAGGTAGTTTTAAGAAGTAATAAATGAAATTTTGTCTGATTAGATTTATAAAAAAAATTTAGTTGCTAACAAATTTCAATTCTTTTAGCATTTCAAAAATTAAAAATTTTTCATTTCTTCTTTAAAGGACAAAAATCATCTGGTGAAGCGTTTCATTTATGAATTGGATTGGCAAAATCGCTCCAAACTTGATGCTGATGGTTACAATTACAATGCATGTGAAGCTGTTCGTAAATTTCATTTTTAGAACAGTTTATTCAGCTAATTTAAATTCATTTTAATTTTGCTTAATCATTGAGAATTGACAAATATTTCCATCTTTCCTAGGCCACTTTTTTTACTTAAGCTCAAATCCATTTCACATTTTCAACCCCCATCGATGATATAAATTAATAGAAAGAAGCATGGAAATGAGTAATTCTTGAATATAAGTTTGCATTTGTACAATTTCTTATTAATTATGGACTAGCGTATACGGAGAGAAACTTTTGTTTGCTCTCTTATTGTTCAAAATTAACCTTAAATTCACTATCCTATTAATGAATCTGATTTTTTGCCACTTCTGAAAGTGTATTGCAGAAAGATATTCCGGCGGATTTTTACTGGGATGATACATGGCAGAAACTTGAGAAGCAATCGTTTGCTTATCGATTATACGTTTATGATCATGATCATTTACGAATAGGGAGCAAAGTTGAGTATGTTTATCTTGAGTTTCACTTATCATTTCAATAAAAAATCGGATTTCAACTGTATTTAACAGTCTTTCTTGAAATCATGCAAGTTTTGTTTGGTAATTTGAAATTTTTGAATGCAACTTTCTTAAATTCCAATCAAAGTTTCAGGCGATATTTCACGCATGCTGATAATTCACTGTTTCAAACACTCATGCTTGCTGTTGATGCTAACCATCTTGAAATGTTTGACGTGATACCTGTTGATCAAAATATTCGAAATCTTTGTTTCTTGCTCATAAGAAGCGCTAAATATCATCGATATAACCTTGCCAAATGTGAAGCTGAAGGTGTTTTTATGGAATATTTTATTTGTACTTACTTGTTCTTCAAATTTAAAACCAAAAAAAATTTTTGATTTTATTTTCATCCTTCCCTTCACTTTTGAATTTTGAAATAAACGTTGAATATTAATGAGTCTATTTTGGACGATAGGCTATTTTATCAGTACTTATCCTTAAAAATATTTCATCTTATAATAATTTATAACTTTCAGAAGTGTCATTTGATCTGCCACCATCTTTTCACTGCGATATGCGCTCAGCAAAAACCGTTGTTTATTTTAAAGATTAATTTGAGCTCATCTTAAAAATCTGATCATAAAACCTGAAGGTAATTAGCCCTACGAAATGGCCAACTATTTCCGGTTATACCCTAATGCATATTTCATACTTTTGTGTAATTGTTTTGTCCTTCCACAACAATTTATCATATTTCTTATAAATATATTTAAATCTTTCTCTCATTAATACATAAAACGTGTAAATAATCCATGCAAAAATCTCACTTATAAAAGTCTTTGACATATTTCCTGTTAACAATTATTTTTATCACCCTTACATATGTGTCTTCGATAAATTTTTATTACTCTTTTTTTATCATATGTGATAAGTTAAATGCATATTTGATAAAAGCGCTCAATGATTAGGAAAAATTTATGCATGCGACAGATAACTTGCATGGTATGTAAACACGAGTAAGGCTTTTCTTTTTTTTTTTTTTGTTTATTTGAAGTGAAATAATTCTGCCAATTATCATTCAATCATTCAGAAGGTATTTGTATTGTATAACTGTAGTGCATAAACTTCACTTTCATTCATCAACAATTTTGTATGAATAAAGTTGGCACTATGTGACATTTTTTTTTTGTTCAGTGGATATGTTAACTGACAAATTACAGGTGAGCCTTTTTTTTAAAAAATGAAAAAATGACTCGCAAATGTAATAAAAAGATGAATAAAAACGAAAAAAAAGGATATTCATAAATTGTTAGGTCAAATTTAATTAATAGCAAAAGGTTTACCGATTTGATCAATGGAAGACTGAGGTTGAGGAGTTCTTGCTGGGTAATGTATTGGTAAAAAGTTAAGGACTCCGGAATGGTGTACTCACTTATTTAATACTTATTCTTGGGTGTGACAGTTTAACAATTGGGTCAATTTTTCAAAAAAAAAAAAGACTAGGTGCTTGAGAGTTTTTCAGAGACATCATAGACAGTAATGGCATTGATGCAAATAATTCATTTCTGATTTAGGATTGTTCCAGGAGCAAGTCGTGAACACTTGTTCCGGATGAGAGGGTTTCCACAAAAAAATTGTACATAATTCTTCAATTACTTTATTGTTTACTATTTAATTCCACCTTCTAATTTCTAATTTTGAAATATACCGCACCAATAGTGTCTGGAAAATAATGTTTTGGATCTGTGATTTGCGGGAAAGTAGTGACAAGTTTTTGAGACTCATTTTTTTAAGTACTTACTTCTCCGGTATAACATCTCTTACTGTAGTTGCTACAATTTTGTTAATCACATAGATGCTATTATTCAGGCCGCAGTTGGATCTGAATTTGGGAGCCTTCTAGTTTCATTTACTTAAAGTGGTTTGGAAGATTGTTTATGTTTCTCATCCATAAGTTTACCAAAACTGGTATCTTTCTGTAACCACTAACCACCTGAACTATATTTAAGTCTCTTAGATTTCATAAACAAGCAACTCTGTGATATGGTATCTTTAATGAGAAAATACCATTATTGTGTAATCTCCTTTAATTACACTTTCATTGCATTTCACTTTCCACATGTATTGGGCATTTTTACTATTGTTTATTCTTACTTTTTGAGGTTTATCAACGGTATGTAACTACGTTTATTCCGTTAGTCTCAATAAACGCTTAATACCTCTCCAGATTTAGCCAAATGTGCCATTCAAGACATTCAGAATACATGTGTTTGATATCCTTTGTGAACTTTTTTAATTTTTTTATCATTGTGGTAAGAGAGTAAGATGAAATAATTGAAATAGAATAGAATAGAGAAAGCATTCCTAATTGATATAAAGTGGTTCGTAAGTGCTAAATAAACGGATTTGGTTGAAAGCAAAGGTATGCTTAAAAATTTACATGCTATGCTGTAAAAACGTCCAGTTAAAATACTGATTCTGAATGAGGTTCATACTTGTGTTACTGAGGTCAAACAAGATTGTTAATTGATACGATTCAATCAATGATGCCATTTAATGTCAGTTTGTAGCAAATTTTAATTACCTGTTGAATATGATTGCAAAAATCAATACCAAATTCTAGAATGCCTCAAATTTGTTATGTTTCATTTCTCACTTAATATTACACTCAGAAATATAAATCAAGCATATGGGTCTTAACAGTATCGTTTATTAGAATTGATTTGCTCTGTGAATATTTTGACTAAATGTTGGCTAGCAATGAGCAACTAAATTTGAACAATCAATTTTATCGAAATTTTTACAGTAAAAATTAATTTCCGTTAAAAAAAAGTGACAAAAAATGGTTTTGAATTAACTAGAGTTAAAGTTTTCTAATTTTTGAAATTCCGATATAAAATCTTTTTTTTCGATTTTTAAAATTCCAATATATAATAATACATTGTATTGATTTAGTCACAGGACATGATAGACGATCGATGAAAGTTTTAGTTGACATCTCCCAATTAAATGCATAAATGAAATAAAAAGGAAACAAAAATGGATTGGAAGGAGAATAAAGTGGTAGGTAATATGAGAGTTTTGTTTACCTATAGGCTAGGCAATCATCGTCTGGGCTAAAACTGGTACTAAGAGAATGCAAACCTTCCGAAGAGCATCTTCATCTTCATTACCATCATCCAGTTCGTGTATTTTGATTGCAATGCCGCTTGAAAATTTCATGAAAACTTCTTTTATTTGACATTTCCTGAATCGTTCTCTTTCCTCCGAATATCCAACTTGCCTTCTTCTGAATGACAGATATTCTCCTCCTTCTTCCACTCTCATACATCGTTCACTCCACACTGTTATTTTCCGTTCTCTTATTCAAAGATATCTTGATGCAATCATAAAACACTAATATATCCATTATTTTCCTATTTTTAGATTCCTATCCATCATTTGACAAAATTTTTTCAGCAAGCATATATCGCTTTCATTTTGAACTTTTATGAATTTTATCACTAGAACATCTTATCATCAGTAGAAGTATTTTGAATTTAGCAACCACTGAGGCAATCCCTGATAGAACAACTAATAATGGTCATAACCCAATGATAACTGTTAGCAATTGTGATTTCAACTTATATCGAATGTATGATAGGTCAAAGTTCGAATTCATCGCTAATTACACGAAGAAATGAGATGACTCATGAAATTTTTTATCATCTCTTTGTTACTTTTTTATTTACTCTTTTATTTTAACATTACTCTGGTTTGCTTTCCTGTTATGCAGACCACAAATCGTGCAATACTGCTGAGTTATGCACCTTCAGCAAATTAATTACTATTACTTGTTCATATAATATATATATATGTATTGGTTTATATATATATAAATTTGTTTATATATATATATATATATATATATATATATATATTTATTTATTTATTTATTTTCTCTTTGATTAATTCCCCAATAACAAATCAGACTAGCTAAATACATTTTTTTAAATTACT
>NW_018108224.1:115550-130609 GCF_000183805.2 Loa loa | reverse complement strand
TTAGTTATATATATATAATTATTATATATATATATATATATATATATATATATATATATTTATTTATTTATTTATTTATTTATTTATTTATTTATTTGTTTGTTTGTTTATTTATTTATTTATTTATCTATTTATATACATGATTCCTAGTAAAAAACAAATATTTTAAAAACAAGCAACCATCTGGTACGGTACATATATAGGCCTGAAATGGTCCCACACTGAACTAAAAAAGCATTGAGACCTCCAGAAAGAGATACAATTTTCGAGAAGTTCAACGAGTTTTTGGCAATGTTATCGATTAAGCGGAATAAATGAATGAGATCAAATCCAGATAATTAGAAAAGATTTGAATTTAACTTCCTGCATTTGCAATAACTAAATATTTTTTTTATTTTTTTAGAGACCACAATTTGATGACTTTATTGATTTAAATGTAAAATTTAAATTTAAATTTCACATCCTTATTGATTTAAACTCGATTATCGGATTGCACTTAATCGTCATTAGACTTCCGTCAAATCAGTTTTCAATTTTTGTTCATCCATTCGATGCTTTTCACAAATTACGCGAACATTACCATTTGACCTTCTAAACTGTGTCTAATGAGTCGAAAAAGTTTATTAATACTATAGTGAAATTCGAATTTTCTGCCTTTGAACTATAAGTAAAAAGTAAAATTTCATGGACTTCTGTAGAAGAAGCCCTCTTATTTTTCGAAAAAATAATAATTTAATCCAAATTCATAATGTAATGCTGTGTTGAGATTTTCCCACCACTCTTCTTTTTTTTTTGTTTTGATTAAGTGTCCTAAATAATTCTTTATTTCTATCTGAAGCTATTTGAAATTGACTTATTTATGCTACACAAACATGAGAACTCACTCGCAATCTCGAGGTAATAAGCAAGATCAGAAGTATAAATGTTCCATGGAAAAAGACGGTAAAAAGCAGGATTAAGAATGATTAAGCTGCTTATCGATTTTCTTTAAATTATAGTTTTTATGATTAAAACACCAAATTTCGCTACTTAAATTAAATTTTAACTTTATTTTGTTTTGCCAAAATTACATTTAACTTCTTAGCACCCTATCAAGAAGATGGATTTTAAATAAGCTGATATTAGGTGATAAAGATAAATAAATCATTTATATCTGTTTACCAAATTAAGGAAGCAAAAAAAGTTAATACGTCCGAAATGAATTATAAACAATTAACATACTTTCAAATAATACTATCGAGGAATTGTGTAAACATTTATTAATTTGATACAAAATATTAGTTAAAATGGAACACTTTTATAAAGATTAAATTTCGAAAAAAACTTAATTTCTCTATTAATTTTTGTATGAAGTTTGCAGAACTGAAGTATTAATGCTTCATAAATTTTGAATGCATCAAATTTCTGCTTCAATAAAAATGCCATACTTTGTGGTAGTGGGAAAAACTTTCTAGCTAGCATAATGTGTTAGACTTTGGCCAATAAAGAAATGGATCAAATCAACTTCACTGTGTTCGTTAAGATGACATATTGAATTTTGAGGAATTTTTGCACTTAACTTAATCAATCTTTCTTTTATACCACCTAAAGTTAAAATATATCATAAAACATAGCATAAAATCTTAAGTTATCGAACGTATCATCAACCACTATCACAAAAATAAGTCTTATCAACTAATACTCTTATTTAACTCAAAAATTTCGATTTGTAATTCTACAGAACGTATACACAGTAATGCAAGTATCCTTAAGCGATTGCTTTACAAACTTGGTCATGGCATCAATTCCGACAAAAAAAAAAAATGTCTCCTCGTGATACCATCCAGAAAATCAATAAATACTGTCTTTAGATGAATCAAGTAAAAAGGCAAAAATCAGCTTGTAATGTCAATTATCCTCAACTTGATCTTTCATCTTTTTAAAACTTTAAATTTGCCAAAGATACCACCAGTTGGGCTGAAGAAGAAAGATCACTCTATTTGAGCATCATATGTCGAATGTAGTGTTAGCAGAAGGAATGGTATATAACTGATTTGGACAATATGAAAAAGTGGATGAATAACATTAAGCAACAATCGAAATTGTAATCTTCACCTTTTCCTAAATCCATTTCATCGTTTTCAACAAATACTCTTTGAACATATTCTTGAAATTTTGTACTATTATTTACTGTACAATAAGTAAAGGTTTAAGCTTATAATGGTAAGTTTTCTTTGAGAGTTTCGGACTAATTGTAACAGTTAATATTATGTTATTAGAAACATTATAGAACAAAAACTCATTTTAGGATTATCAAGTTTCTATTGCAGGTCAGATCATGTCAACATATTGTTTACAATTAATGCACGATAACTTTCTATTTGAGATACGTGGACTATAATTGTTTGTGTAAAAGGAAGTAAACATTTTGAAGTACCTTATCTTCGCTTTAGCTTTTACTTTCCCTATTCATTAATTTTTTTATATTTAAAAAATCGGTATTATTTCTTGACCTCACTTTACTCTTTAATTTGGCCATTTATTTGTTTCTTTTTTTTTAAATTTTCTTATTTGTTTGCTTTCTCCTCCAGTTGTTTTTATGTTAATTAACCATATACTATTTCCCTTTCTTTTACTGTAGTAGAACAAAATATCATGTCCACACTTTTACGAAACGTCGCGAATAACATTTAATTTTATTGGCATAATATTTCATGATTTTTAAGAGTAACAAATTATAAATTATTTTACGAAAGAAAAGGAAATAGTATGAAGAATAATTGCGGGAAGTATTGATATCGTTCTTTGTCACACATACTCATTCAACTGATTTAATTCTTTGGTTATTCTAAATGATCATGCAAAATATCTTTTGTATTTAGATTTTTTTGGAAAAGAAAAAGGTTCCTATCACGAAAAAAAGTAGTAATAATAATTTTAGAGATTTTACTTCTATAAAATGAAATTTAGCAACGATATTTAAAGACTTCTCTAAAATTATAATAATAATAATAATTTTTTACAATCAAATTCCGACAAAATACATCAAAATTTATTGTAAAAACACTAATTTCATTCTTTTATTTGAAAGTTTGAGGACAATAGCAATTAAATGAATTAGGCTATATTGTTAGAGTATTTCACTTTCAAATTTAGTAAGATTTATTACTAATCCTTGTATGATTTAGCTCTTATGTTTTGCAAATTCTAATAATTAACGATGGCAACCAATTTTATACGAATGATTTGAAATATAATAGAGACTGTTGCAAGTTGCAGAAACAGAAAATGTGAACTTTTTGCAAATTACACTGGACATATTGAGATGACAGGTGACCAAATATGTATTTTGTTTTAGCAGAAGCAAAAGCTTACTGATATAAAGTTATTGAAAAAAAAATTTTTTTTTTTTAACTAGAAAGAGAGATCAATCAATCAAAGCATGTATTTATCATGCTAACAATATCTGGCAAACAGACGCAAATTTTTATAAACGATGAATGATTTACCCACTTCCATTTCAATTTATTTAGCAGTTCATTCATTTGATTGATTTGCATAGCTCTTTTCTTGTTTTATTGGCAATAACCAAACCTCATAACTTACGACTGCTACAACTCAGAAAATCTGACCTATGACCTCAATGACTTGACTCTCTGTTAGGTTATAGATAGACAACAGTTCCAGTGTATCCACAAAAGTGATACATAAGCAATCACTTATAATGAATGGCAAGAATGCATGCTGATTGTTTTTATGGGATAATGCTTTCCAAACTATAGTTAGCGAACCACAGATAGTCTGCACGAACTAAAATATGATCCGTTAAAGACAGCAGCGCGATGAGTAAGAAACAGGCGGAGATTGTATTTATCAGTGTTTGGTAAACTGATAAGTTAAAAGTTTTGATTAAAGTTTCTCTTCAAGTTGAAAAAATTCATTACTTTTGAATTTTATGGTCCTTACTATAAGCCAAAAAATTAGAATGGTCTTTCATCAAGAAAAATTTGGATGCCAACGCATTAGAACAAGCAGTGAAGAAATAAAACTTGGCCATTTAACAGTAAATACCGAACACTTGTCATTCCTTCTCTCTTTGTTCATTTTTTATCAAGCAAGAAGGGTAAAATTAAAGTGATGAAGCAGTTGAAACGATATTCTTTTTCACTTGTACAGTCGCTAGATTGATAACTGCTATATGAACAAGTATGCTTCTCGAAAGCTTTGAAAAATTAAATAATATGTTGATTGATAGACAAACAAACTAAGACTATTACTAGTTCAACAAAGTGAACAGGTTTCAAGACTATCAATCTGAATTGTTTCGTTATTTCAGCAGTTCGTTTTAGATCAATTGCATTCATAATCATGAAATCCATTATTTTAAATGAATCAGATCAGTTCACACGAATACTTTTGTAATATTTAATGCATATTTTTGGTTTTACAAAGCAGCGTTATAATTTCTTCCATTAATTTCTAAAATGAAGAAAAAAATGTATCAAATTTAGTGATGATAACCATAAAGCAATAAGACTGCTGCTCGGAAAAATTTTGTGGTAAGGCTGCTTTCCGGAAAAATAGATGACACATGAAAATTTTGAAGCGTATGCATAAATTTGCATCTGTATAAAGTTCCAATTCATTCAATTAAGATTTTGGTGAATGTAAGATTTCGTCCTGAATGATTCTTTAGATATCAGTTCACAAGCCTTCTTAGTTGTAGTATTGCCAAGGATTGTGGATATCGTCGAATTAAGATGATTCCTAATTAGCTTGGATAAGGGTGTAGTTGAGAGGTCCGTAAAAAAAGCCAATGAGTGAATGGTCGAAACGACAGCTAGGTATATTAAAAAATTTGTTGCGAAACTTAAAACTAGAGATTTCATATCTTTTGTACTATCACCAGCTGTAAAATTCTGTTTTATATACTAATTTACTTCGGTAGAAGTGTGGAATGATTGTTGGAAACAATTAATTATCTCCTGCAAACTGAATGATGCAATATTTCTGTAGTGGATGAACCACAGTATTGTTTAGTACTATCATCAATTATAACTTCATTCTAGGAATGTTATCAGTGATATGACAAGTCTGTTTGTAACATTTCAAATTTTTCTCCACAAAGTTTGTAGTAATATTAGAAATTCCTTGGCTAGTTGAAGCAATAAAATAACCAAGTTTCTAATAGTCATAAAGAGATATTAAGTATTTAATTAACACTTGGAGTGATGAAAAAAAAAAGAAAAGACAGAAACTTACCCATTTTTTCTGGAACATTTATCAATTGAGGATTTATTATTTTGTTCAACTGTTTCCTATTGAAAGAATTAAATATTGTTAAAGTTGTCATATGTAAAGATATGGTTAACTATTGGCAGTTATTTTTTTCATTTTTTTTTTTTGGTAAAGGAAAGGATCAAAGAAACCAGAAAAAGAGCCAAAACTTTTCCAGAATCAAGAATACGAGAATTTAGTCGTATTCAGGAAAAGCTAAGAATATAAAAATTTTTCCTGTATAAGTTCAAACGAGACAACAATTTTGCATTAGCTTTTATCAACATTCAAACATTCAGTGATTAATCAATGTTGTCTACAATTAAGCAAATGTATTGTCCATTTTTATCTCGTACTTTTTGTAACATTCATTTATTTTTTAATTTCATTTCAGTTTATTAGTATTGTTGGCATTGTCGTTCTATTTTTCATTTCATTTTAATGAATATTCATTTTTTTTTTCTCTCTCTGTTAACTATATATTGTTTCAAAGAATCTGAGTAGGGAGATATGAATTAAATCATTTTACAGTGCCAATTAAAACTTGCCGATGAATTTTATTTTCACTTTTTTCTTTTCTGTAGCAGCAATTAATGAATTTTTACTAACCTTTTTTATTCTAGTTTTTCACTTTATGAATTTTATCTTATAAAGTTTTAATTAAATTTCAGTAAATTTTGACGAATCAAATTAGCCGGAGAGAACTATTCTTCGGCATTCTGATGCTGGAGACTTCGTGTCTCGGTGATAAGCAACTTTTACTAACAAATAGCAATTTGGATAATTTCTTGCAACATTATGTATTCCCCGTACAATTTATATTTGGTGTTGCTGGCAATTCCATCAATCTCATCGTACTACTTAGCAAAGGAATGCGTTCAAAGGTTTTATTTATTCCATTATCTTTTTTTTTCTTTAATTTATTGTCATAATAATTGTACGAATTATAACAATTCTATAATCATATCTTTATCGATTTTTTAGTCATATCGTTATCAATTTTTCAATACTTGACATGAATGCAAAAGATACATGTCCATTTCATTTTCATTTCAAATATGCAACAATATTTTTTAGACAAATTCATTATTGTCAGCAATGGCATTTGCTGATTTAGCCCTGTTATTTTGCATGTTACCGCATTCATTGGCCTCATTTGAAATCGCATATCATAGCTATACATTTCGCTATTTTTACTATGTTAGCAAACGTCAATTAAATGCATTCGCAAATTTCTTCTCCACAGCGGCAACTTGGTTTATCCTTTTTTAAATTATTTTTCACCTTTTCTTCTTCTGTTCTTTTTTTTTATTGAATTCTATGAACTATTGAAGTTAAAAATATGCAAAATAAGTGGAAGTTACTGTTATGTAACTTCTAATTTTATTTATCCATACAAATATTTTTTACCTATAGATTGTTTGGGAAACAATTAAGTTCCTTCTTTCTATCCAAATTAATGCTTGCTTGATCTGTCTCAATAAGTTATCTAATTGTACAAAGAACAAAGACTGAATTAATAACTAAAATAACTCGATATAATATATTTATCAATAATGTTTGTTTTTGTTCTTATTTGTTTACAATTTAATTTATGCTCTTATATATATATGTATTAATAGAGTAATGCTTTAACCTTGATAATATTATCAGCATTCGGTTCTTAGGTTAGTGCTTACGGTATCCATGGAACGATTTATTGGTATTCGATCACCGGTTCACGCTCATTTCAAGTGGAAAGAAAAGGGTGTCCTGCTGATTATTGTATCAATATTTATTGGCGCATTTGTGATCACATTTTATCATCATATTGCTTACAAATACAGCATATATACTGTATGCAATGGTACTCAACTAAAGGGTAACGTTAGGCCGGTTTGTTTCTCTCTCATTTTATTCATTTTTGTTTCTTAATTAATTAACTGACAGCTGATAAATTATATTGGATTTGGAAATAAAATATTTCGACCGTTTCTCAATTACATTCATTGCCGCATGTCTCCCATTGACAACTGATAGCGGGTGTTACACATTGAAATGACCACTGACATTATGATATCAATAGGACTACTTCGTCGAGTCATCCAATAAGGATATTAAAGTATTTGAGATTAAAGTTACGATGCAATTGTTAAAAAGTTCACTTGCTTGCAGTGTCTTTCATCTATTATGAACATTTTTAAAGTATCACTTGAAATTATTAAAAATCCTTGTCCCAAAAGAAAAGAAATATATACAATGCTAGAAGATTCTAAAATAAATTCGATTGAAGTAGTAAATTTTTGTCAAATCTAAAACTTACTAAGACAAAGAAATATGATGTAAATTGCAGATAGATTATAATTGGACTGGAAATAAGTTATATGGTAATGCGCTGACAAAGTACATTCATTATGGGAAGTATTTACAACTGATAACAGTTATCTTAGTACCAATTGTTGCTGTTGCATTCCTTAACGTATCACTTATTTGTTTGATGCGTAATCGTGTCGTAATACAGCGAAATCGTAGTACCAGTACTAACAGTGATTATAGGTTTAGTTTCTTATCATATCATATCTGTAAATAACGAAGGAATTGGATAAATAGGAAAAGGCAAAAGAGAGAGAAAGAGAAAAATTAGGATGAAATGCATATAAAGGAGAGTAAGGAGAGAAAAAAAAACTGCCTCCTGAGTTTTATTTCTACTTTGAAATTTTAAAATAAATTTAAACATGAATATCCGTCATTACAGTATGTTGCGAAATTGTAATGATACCGGAATAATGCAACGGCAGGAGAGGAAAGTAACTGTTACCGTACTAGCAATCGTAACCTGTTTTACTATAACCCATGTATGTTTTCGAACTCCTATCTCTTTCTTGTTCTACTTAATTTGAATTCAATAAATTTATTTTCTTAAATATAAATTACTCAGTCTACCGTTTTAACAGTTACTAAATTCAAAACAGCCTTGGGAAGTTGTTTTAGACCAATTTTGCCCAATTTCCAGGTAAACACAACATTCTTAACAAATGCATTTATCAAAAATTGTCTGGATTTCTAGGCTCCATCATTGATACCATTCGTTTGGGAAACATTTGGCATTTCTAAAGAGAATCCACGGCCTTTTTTAGTAGCAGTCAGCATCGCTAACTCATTGCTTATCACTGGAAAAGTCCTTAATTTTGTATTATTTTGCTCAAGTTCAGTGCATTTTCGTCGTCGTCTGATGCACATATTACTTTCCCATTTTGTTAGTTTTCATTTCACTGATTGGCATTTTTCTGCTTTCTCTTTCAACTATTTTGTATGCATTCCAAATACCTCTTCGAATTGATATGATAAGTGGTCGCTAGAAGTTAGAAAATATCTATTGAGAACTTTTGTAAACTTCTTTCAAAATTTAGATGAAACGATCGGAAAGCCGAAAATCGAGAAAAGCATCAACATTACAGTCCAAAAATTTCGCACCTGTACCTCAGATGCGAAAAGCGAGCACATCCCTCAGTCGACGCTCAATTCAATGGCAGGATTCGGTGAGAAGTAAATTTCTAGCTGAAGTAAACAACTGAAATATATCATTACTTGACAATCGTAAGAATCACAATGAAATTGCACAAGAAGTGTGAACTTGAAAACAAACCTTTTCTAATTTTCTCTTTTTTCCTATATGGCATTGTTATGTTTAATTGAATCGAATCGAATCGAATTAAATTCAACTTAATTACTTCAAATATTAGGATGTTTATCTGTTGACAGTATTATATCGTAGTCTGATCTCATTTATGTTTATATACAATTTACAGTAACATTCATTAGACATTATTGTATCACATCGGAAATAATATCATAACAAATGGATATTATTTAGTGGGGAACGAAAGAGAGAAGAATTTTACATCGTTGTCTTTTCCTCATGTCACTAATAAACATTCAGCTAATTTACACAGTATTGCGCTAAACTAGCCTCCAAATCAAGCTCAATAGAATCCGTCTGTTGTGAAATTTTAAAAGTCGTTGGAGGTGGCACATATGGTGCTTGTTTCGGTATATCAACAATAAAAAATTCGTGCTGCAGAGCTACTTCTGCTGAATAACGTTCCTCAGCTGAGTAAACGATGAGCTTCCGCAATAATGAAAGACATGTTTCGGAAGCTAATGGCACTGAAAGTTAATTCCATTTAAAATAAGATATCCGAGTTTTAAGCATAAAGTGAGACATTTCCAGAAAATATTAGGTGAGAAACGCTTATGAACAAATCTATGAGAAAATTAAAAATTGTGTTCGGAGTGCGCTATGAAGATCGTGTAATCTTAATTAACACTAATATGTTGGATAAATGTTTGCATCACTTTATCCAAACGGTTTATTCATTTTTAGCCTATTGATCTTAATTTATGAGAAATGAGAGTAAAGAAGAGATTACCTATTGATTTCCAGTTGTTCACTGGTTTATTATCCTCAAAAATAATTTTACTACAACCCGGCATAATATCCCAACCTTTCCAGTTTCTTTCACAAGGTGAGCCAAGCACCGATATCAATTTTCCGATTTGTTCGATATCATTTTTGCCCTGCAATGGATAATTACTTCACTAATACATTTTCCGATTATAAACTTCAAAATTCATGGGAATGAAGATGTTAGTATCCAACAACAGCACGAAATAATATTTCAAACGAAATAATATTTTCGAAACTATATAACAAAAGGATATTTCAAACGAAACAATATTTTCGAAACTATATAACGAAATAATATTTGTTCTTCTGATGATACTGATGATATTCTCCTGCTGATATTATGGTATTTATATGCGCCATGGTAAAGACTACAGTCGCAACAAGCAATTTCAAATCTAGGCAAGCGAACCCTATTGGAATTCAAGTTCAACACTTTAACATTGCTTCTTTATTCTGGATCTTCGTATGGAGGGTATATTAGCAATTCCATGTGCGATACCATTTTGTTAGAGTAATTAATTAAAATTAAACGGTACCGCGAAGAGTGGTGCACCATTATAAAATTCAGCAAATATACAGCCACAAGCCCATTCGTCAACTTTAGGATTATAAGCTGTCGAACCGAACAATAATTCTGGTGCCCGATACCATCTTGATGCTACCTAAAGCAGTAACCGAACTTAAGGTGCATTTAATACAGCACAGTGTTAAACTGCCGATTCGCCAGTGTCCAACCACTTTGAATTTCCTCAGAAATTAGCCGAATGAACAAAAAAAGATAGAGCGTAGTGGAACTTTGTTTATTATCCATACCTGGCAGTCGTAATTTCGGTTGGGATCATCCGACACATAAATACAACATTGTCCGAAATCCGTAATTTTTAGTAGTCCTGTCGATGTAATTAATACATTGTCCGGCTTTAAATCCTCCAAATATCACACATATTAATACAACCGCAACAAACACAGAGCATTACAATTAATTAGCTCATTTTTTTTTCTTCTTAAGAAATAATTTCACTTTAAAGCTAATAGCTTACCCGATGCATGATATTTAGGCTATGCAGATAATCCAGACCGATAAATAGTTGGTACATATAATACCGAGGGATTTCGTCATTTAATGGACGATTGAAATCCTGAATTGCTAATTTCAAACTGGATTCAACATACTCCATCACAAGGGAAACCGTATCCGTATTCAGCATCACATCGAATAATCGCACAACCTTAATTGAAAGTGATATCATTCAATACAGTTATCTTTTAAGCGGATAGCAATCCATGATGAAAATTTCAAAAAGAGTTATCAAGTTAAGAAATATGATATACGAAGATATAAACAATGCCTTCGTTTACTCAACAATAAAAACGCGCTTTTTTTAAAAAAAAAAAAGTTTCTGGTTGATCAAAAAACTGAATAGATATGGCGAGTTATTCATGGTGATGAATAACTATTAACATTTTTGTGGTATGCATTTCGAAGAGCGAACACTTCTCGAATTAGTGCAATTTCATTCCGACTATTTCGTTTCAGCGGTATTCGTTTAATAGCCACTTCTTCATGACTCTGTAAAAAATGCTTTAGCTGTGCTACTGGATTAACAATTTTGGATCCTATGGATTTTTTTGTTGGTGTTCCAATAACCTAGACCAGATTATCCTGTCCTAAAAATGAACTAGTGAGAACAGTGAAAATGAACCAATGAATGGACCTAAAAAATCTACATTTAACCATTCACATATGGAAGGGTTTCGAAGATCACTACATTTGTTGATAAACTATAAACGATTGCTAAAAATTATCAGTCTTAGAATTCAGATCAATCAATCTTAGTACTGCGCAGCAATCAATTTTGACGTATTCCTTGGCTAACAACTTGCTTGAAAATGAGTTGCTTTGAGAACGACACCGAATGCACCTCGTCCAACAACAGAAATGATATTATAAGAATTATCGTAACCCTCCGATGTGTACAGCCTCGATCTTGACACCATCCTCCGCCTCTGCAACAGCTCAATGTAACTTTGCACGAAAGTCATCATCTCATCACTATAACACCAGTTCGACTGATAAATATCCCTTGGTAAAAATAGCTTTCAAATTAAAGACCTTCCGAAATTTAGAATAACGTCTTCCTGAAAGAGTTACATATTTGTCTGATACATATTCGTCCGGATGAAACGCTGAAACAAGCACCTCATCCCCCCCCCAAATCCGTATATTACAACAGATTTTTCTGGTGGGGAAAACAATTCAGAACCCAAAAAATTTCTCACAGTAGCTAGCTCTGTACTTCATCCGAACAAAGTACCGCAAAATTAATCTCTAAACACGAAAAAAAGAAAAATGACAGCATAACGTGCACAAAAATTTGATTTCCATAGAACGCCCATTTCCTACTTCTTGCGGTAACCATGGGAACATCGAGTAACAACTACTGCCGGTTAAAAAAAAAATCAAATCAACTTAGCATGTGATACCTTCACCAGGTTCTTGTGACTGCACTGCAAATAGCAGTGTAGAACAGTAGAAATTAGAATGGTGATAATATGCTGGTGTATTAAATTCCCAACTACATGCATATGCAGTATTGGGTGATATATTATACTAGGTGATAGATATGAAGCAATTAGTACAATAATTGTTTCGCAAGATGCAGCTTTAATATTTCTGCATGTGCTATTTTTGCACTGGAACTTCGTTAAGTAAGCGAGATTTTATGCACCAAATGTAGACAATATCAAATTTGAACATAAAGAGTAAAAATATAAAACAATTATCTGGAAACGTCACATTAAACTTAAATTTGCATAAGAATAACATCAGGATTAGATATATCCAAAATTCTTGAATTTTGGAAATCGGTTATAAACCGAACAAAGAAATTTAGTAGATTTATAAAAATTGCTAGAAGAAATCAAAGATGAATGAAAGAGCAGCGAAATGGCGTGCCGACGACCGAACAACATATCGAAACTCTAAGAAACAATAGATTCTGTGCAGTTGTAAGAAGCAAAGAGAGAAGAAAACTGGCAAACAGTATAGGCACATATTGTGAACAGTTAAATGCATATTTCACTTACATGACTCAGTCTGAATTTAACAGTAAGAAGATAAACACCAGCAGCAGTGTCCATGCATAACATCTGACTTAAACACGAGAATTAATCATTTAAGTGACCTTTTCGTAGGATCAGACCAATCCTTGAGTTTGCTTCAAAAAGACTACGCACCATGTAAACCTGAAAATGTTTCCATTCAACAGTGTGACAAGTATCAGCAATTTCTCCCACCATTGAAAATATTCATAAATCCGATTTACCTGCACAAAGAGAGCAAACAGCATGACAAACAAGTGCAACACGCTCCAGAAATTTATCATTTCATAACTGCGTTCAATTGCAGTTCGATCAGCTAATTCTATACTTGCATATTGTCTTTGTAACCTTTCAATAGTATTCAAATTATTTTTAACATTGGCCGTCACATTCTGAAAATGGGAAAGTACTCTTGAACAATATTTTGTAAACATCAATACACAAAACCAATTAAGCCAAACTGGCTATCGACTTAGGTGATACAAAGGTACCTGAAAATGGTCAACACGTGTATCCAATGTACGCAAAACTTCTGTCCCAACGTTGATCTGTTGATCAAAATCTCCAAGAAAGTGACCCTGCGCATCCAGAAGAAATATTTCGAAAAAAAACCCGCTTATCTGATTGAATGCTGAATGTATTATCAAAACAAAACAAGTAATCACCATAACCGGCACCAGCCATACTCAAATCAATTCTGAAATATTAAAAAAAAAATTTAAAAAACTTGATAAGCACCTTTTTAATAATCACATTTCGCATATTGCAAATTTACTGATAGAAGCTCAGTAATTTTCCAGTTAATCACTTTTTTCCCACTCTCCGACAAGAAACAAAAGTTCTAAGGTTCTTCAGTCCCTTGAAGAGATGGAATTTGTGCAAAGGTGCTTGAAAATATACTAGGACAGCCTGTTTATCCAATTAAACTTTGACTAAGTGCTACTCCAACATCGGAAAAAAATAAAACTAAAAAATTTTAACAAAACAAAAAGCTATGACAAAATTAGGGATTTTCGACAAACTTGTGCGTTCCATCACCATGCTTCAAATCACTGATCAAACGTAATCCTTTCGGTGAGGTAATAGAGAATGTAATGTCGAGTTTGCCACCCTCAATGACCTGTAATATAGATCCAACATATGTGTATCTCTAATTAAAATTCATTTCCGTCCAGAAAATTAGTGAAAACATTACCTGGAAATCAACTTCAAATGATTGGTATTTTTCATTGGCAATCGTAAAACCGTAACACTCTGTTTTTCCCGCTGGCACAATTACTGTATAGTCATACTCATCTGCTACTACCAGAGAAAACAATAAAAGATATAAGAGATGACGTAGAACCATTGTTATAGCACATCGACCTCTCATCAAGCAGAAAACTATCTTAATTTTGATGAAATTCTCCGTCCATTATTTTCCAAGACTGCAAAAAATTTCTTCATATAAGTTATAGTAAAATGAAAAATGCAAAAACATGTCAGCTAGTGATGCAAGATAACAAACTGGGAACACACATACTCAATAAAGGGGAATGTTCGAAACACATCATAATACGCAAGCAAAATTACTCCTAGGTATTACTTACACCAATCAGAACCTTATCTATTGGCTTTTTGTAGATAGTTCCCAATATTCCCGTCACTTTAAGCTTCTTTGCAACTAGCGTTAAGTCACATTTATCTTGATCGCTTCTAACATCACATTTATTAACCCGATAAGTCATACACAAACCTCGAACCCACTCGCATTACATTCCCTACAATTTGCAATTCTGCCCTGAGTCAGCATTTGTTTAATAGCAAAAGAAATTTGTTTAATAGCAAAAGAAACCATTCGTGGGTAATGTAGAAATCGACAAACTGGCCGGCGGTTCACTTACTGCACTGCGATCCCCATTTCAAGCAATAAGTGGCAATATCTTTAAAGCTAAATATAAATCAAATAGATACTAAATGCCAATTTCATATATTTGCCAGTTGGCTTTAATATCTGAATTCTGTGGTCTTTTTAGATGCATACATTTCCTAAACACTGAATCTAATACCAACTCATTTATTCCGTTAGTGTCGCCTGAACTGGTAGGAAGTTTTTATGAACAAAAACCTATTTTACATATTTGTAGAAACACAAAGCAAGTACATCATCCGGCTACAATAAGCACAATGTTCAAGAGTTTGTGTACATAACATTTTATTTATATTAACTAAACCTAAAACACATTGTATTTTCAACTGCAAAGGATGAACTGCT